>NC_046365.1:27581332-27881332 GCF_011125445.2 Fundulus heteroclitus | reverse complement strand
TGGTTACCTGCGACAACAGCTTGTATCGATCCTAACAGGTAACTAAATCACCCTGTCAAAATAACGCTTTCACCCCAGAGGTAAAATATCTTACTGAGCACGTTTACAGCAACCGCTATGAGCTAGCAAGGTGGATGTGTTGAGGGTAACAAGCCTGTTGTTTAGCCGACATGTCACATGAATCAAGCCAATTGCATGATGGCCTTCTTTGTGGCGGCGGCCTCGTAAACAGCAAGGTCAGCCGCTACAGTGGATGGAGACATAAATGGGTCATATATATTGTAACAAGGCCATGGGGGTTAGGGCAAACACGACCCTGAGAGCAACCTTGCTTGTACCCCTCCCCACAATACTCATTTTCCCAGACTCCTTTATTGCTCATTTCTATAGCAACGGTGCGCTCGTTGGTTTGGCTTCTTTAATACCTAATAGCCAGGCTGCTCTTAAAGAGAGGAGCCAGATCCTCGTTTTAATGCAATTTTAATGGTAACTGTAAAGTTGTGCGCCTGATTTTATTTCTTTTTTTTTTGTTTTTTGTTCCGGAGCAGCATTTGATTTGCTGCAGCGTGAGCGCCCAACAACCCCTCATTGGCCGAGACATGTTCTTCGCCACATACACACTCTCACCCCTCACCCATTTCAGATCTGAGGCCAGAGGAGCCCACTGGGGCCCCTGGGGCAGAGAAAGACAGATAATAATTGGCTCCAGTTTATTGCTGACTGCATTTTGCACATCATACACTTGATCCACTCTTTGGTAGCAAGCACCAACAGCCCGAGGAGGCTCCTTCGAATCCACCAGCCAGAGAGGTCATCAGTGCGGCGCTCTCCAAGGATTAGGGACAGTCTGAGGTGAGCAGTGAGACATTTATCAGGTGTGGCAGCACAAAAGAGAGACCTGATGTGCATTAATCTGTCTGAACGTGTTCGACTCATTGAGTGTCAATCATTACTTGCAACCTGCATCCGCAAATATATATATATATATATATATATATATATATATATATATATATATATATATATATATATATATATATATATATATATATATATATATATATATATATAGGGAACATGCATATATATGGGGAGGATGTTGTTATTTCCACCAATGCAAAAAAAACCCATCAAATTAAAGATTCAAATCTGTGATTGGTTAAAACATGTTGTGCATTTCACTTAACAATAGACAGACTGCATTCACAGTGTTTTCAAAACAGTCTATGGAATCCACTTTGAAGCATCCGTGGATAACGAGCTGCAGATTGTTGAGATAATTGGGAGTTATTTTAGATGAAAAATTCCTTTTAAATGTCATGTTAGTAGGCTCATGCTTACTGTGGAGTTTTATTCCCAGATCTCTGACATATTAAAGCAAAACATCATAAACTGAAGGTGCCTCTTGGATGTGCTTTAAATTCTGTTATAAAAAAAGAACAACTAACTTATCATCATTGCAGTATGCTGTCCATCTCTAAACTTTTTTTAAATATGAAAGCTTTTAAGTTATTGCTTGATGTACATAATATTACATAGCTTGGCCCCACCTCTATTAAGTTAATACATTCAAATAATGCCAGATCTATTTTTTTATCTGTTTGATAATATTTATGTTTGGCAGTAATTGGGTCATTCAGAATGAACAGACTCCCCTGACAGAGAGGACCGTATGGATGGGGAATGGAGGGCTGGAATAAAGAGGAAGGAAAATATTGGGTGTAAACAGCAGTATGTATTCTCAGAATTGCAACCACGGTTGAGGATGTTCAAGCTACCTTCAGGATGTGAAGGCTGTAAATAAAGAAAACCAAGAGTCGAACATGTTTGATGCGGTGTCGGCCAGCGGCTGCTCCGATATTGACCTTTTACTGCAAACCAGATCAGGTCCAGTCGTGCCTGTCAACCTCCACATGATGAATATGATGCAATTGAAGTTATGACATGTTTATGGTTCAGGTGATGAAACTGTTTAGGGGCAAAAAAAAAAAATGAGTTACCAATATCATTTGCATTGAAAACCGCAAGTTAATCAGCAGCAACAGAAGTCCGATAATTACAGAGACAAAGTTGACTCCTTTCACTAATAGATTTAGGAGAAATTTGGTCCCAATCAGAATTCTGGCTTCCACAGATTGGTTCGGATCCCATGTGCCACAAAAAAAACAAACAATCAGTTATAGATAATCCTGACGTTAACTTCACTGCGACTTCTCAACCACCATGGGCAAGACCAAAAAGAGATGGAAGAAAATCAGAGAAAGGATAGGAGATCAGCTAAGGGCTGGAACGGGCAACCAAACTTTGAGGAAGAAAGCAGGTGAGAAGGTGATAACTGCCAGTTTTATTATTAAGCATTAATATATATATATTAAATTAGCCTTAACCACTTTGGTCTGGTGAGCCATGCAATAAGGTTGCCTCATGACTTGAGGACCATCATGGAAACCTAACCCATTTCCAAGCCTACCGGTTAACGAGCTCGTCATTTAGTAGTCCACACAGACGCGAAATAAGGCTTCAAATCTGCAGGTGATTGAGTAGAGTTCAGAAACAGTGGGTTCAGTGCAGACAGCAGCCTCTCATTCAGCTCTGTGGTTTGTCTGGTGAAGACGAGTAAGTCGTTAGAAATCGGCACAGCGCACTGCTACGTGTCGGCTGAACTGCCGACCCATGAAACGTGGAAAAAAAAGGGAAGTATTTTACTACTCTTTGTAGAGAAATAAGATTTTCCTCCTGGTGACATTAAGAACAAAGAAGACTGAAGGCGCAGACACATTATGTTCTCTTTATCGAGATAAACAAACATGTTCATTTTTACGCTTCCTCCATATTTCTGACAATAATCATTTAACTGTGCCTTTGCACGAGCAGAAATGCAAATCGCTTTCCTCTTCTGTGGTTCTATTCATTGAAAAGGACAGGCACGCACTGCAAAGCCTTTCTTGGTAAGCCCCATCAAGTCTGTTTATAACCACGATCTTTTGTTTTGGCTTCTTCCCCTTTTGTGTGCAGAAGGAGGGGGAAGTTCCTTCAACCTTGACCGAGTGCCTCAGCTTTGCTTTGCAGTTATGAATAGATAAGAACAGATAACATTCTTCACGGGTGTTGAACAGTCGTGAATGGAGTGTCCACTGACCATGTGTGGTCTTGTCACATTGTTTGCGAATCAGCCGCAAAGCAAATCTTGACCTCTGTGCATGAATTATAAAATAATACAGTGAATGAAAAAAAAAACATCCTTAAGAATGGCTAAATCATTCCTTCAGACAATGATTCATTTTTTTTAGCACGGGATGGTTTAACTAAATGCATTGATTGTACAGATTCAGCGTTTTTGGCCCCAGTTCAACATTCCCCAGCTTTTCATTTACCCTCAAACAAATGCACTCTTTACCTTTATATGTCCAGCAATCTTCACTTCCATCCATCAAAATCAAACTAAAGCAAATATCTCTGACTAAAGCAAAGAGTAAAGTGTAAATCCAGCTGCTTTTTGATGCCATGCTCTGTCAAAATCAGACAGCACAGGACAAATTGTCCAGTGTTCAGGTACGTAAGTTTTTTTTTACCAACTCTTGACTAAATCGTGGCTGACTAAATCATGAGGATGTTTTAAGGTTTGAAAAGTTAGACATTTTACCAAGTCAGTTAAAGTGTGGCTAATTTTGCATTGATTTTCTAATTATTACAAGATATTCATCTATCCACACTCTTCTGTTTATCCGTGGTGTTAGCAGGTCCAGTACAACAACATGCAGCCCTGCAAAACTCCCTCATTCTGGTGGAAAGTCTACTATTCACAGTGTCCTTCAGAATTCACACTTTCAGTTAAAAATGGTCCACCTGTGTTATTCCATCCCAGCGTAAACAAAGCTGCGCTGCAAAGGCCTCAGAAGTCTGTACATAAGGACATAAATTAACAAACAGCATCAGGATGACCCAGGAACACAACATGCAGGTCCATACTTGATTGCAAGGCACCTACAGCAAGTTCTGTGTTTACCCCTAGGATCCACTCCCAGTGGGGAGCGCTCAAAAAAGCTCCAAAGAAGGTGATTCTACTATATTTTAAGGTGATTCTGGCAACAATGCCAGAATCACCTTAAAATATACCTCCTCATTCACTAGGGGTCACCAACATGGTGCCTGAGGGCACCAGGTAGCCCCCAAGGACCACCTGTGGTACCCACAAGCCTGTTCAGAAAATAGCACAACCCTCAAGAGAGCTGCATCTAAAATGCTATTTTATTCAGTTGCTCTCCCTTTTTAATCATGCTTGTATTTACATATATTTAAAATTAACAATAGCTTTATTAACACAATTCTATTACGTAAAGGTCAGTACAGGTAGCCCTTCATATGACACATTACTGTTTAAGTAGCTTTCAGTTTCAAAAAGGTTGGTGATCTTTAAAAGATAGCACAATCACCTCAGCTGACTTCTTTTGACATAGATATGGGTAATAACTGGTTACATTTACTCAGTTACATTTACTTGGATAACTTTTTTGAGTTATCCAAGTAAACAACAAGAGTGAACAAGAAAGAGGAGAGGAAAGAGAGAGAGCAATGTAACATCCTCTGAGTCTGCTTCTACACCTGCAAAGAGAGATATGAAAAGAACAGCAAGACCAGCCATTAAAGTATTACAGGTACAAACAACCAACGCCTTGATACCATCACTGAAAAATATGCAGTATTAATTAATACAACACACACCTACAATTTGTTAAAGGGAGGCCCCTTGTTTGTTTATACGCTTTGTTGTTTTAATTTTATCCTCTATCTGCTGAGACCATTGAGCCGTCTGGGGGTCAAGTGATAATACAGCAAACAGTAGGTATTGTCATTGGAAGCACTTTGCACTGTTCTAACATGCTGTATGCACATTAAATATTGTAAGTAATAAAAAATATAGATTTTTTTCTGCTTGAATTTGTTTTGTAATTGGTATATTTTGTATCTATTTTTTTCTTTTAGTCTTTAAAAAAATCAGAATTTGTACAAATCGTTTTGTAAGTCAGATTAAATCATTCCTAAATATCATATCAGTTTTTCTGATTACTCAGTACTTGAGTAGCCTTTTTTACCAAATAGGTTTTTTATTTTTACTTGAGTAAAAATACGTTGAAGTACTTGAGTACAACTTTTGGGTACTCGACCCACTTCTGCTCATATGAGATCAGGTTGTGCCCAAAAATCTTCCGAATTAGCATTTTGGAGTCATAGGAAAGAGTTGCTCAAACTTTCTCACCTGACTCCTTTCAATGTGGAGGAACAAGAGCTAATAACGCGTAGCGTAGACCCCCACCTTTATATCTGCTCTTAGCCCAGCCACTCAACAGAGAAAGCTCTTATCAGTCATGGGATCTCATTCTATCAATCATGATCCAAATCTCATGACTATAACTGAGGGTTAGGACATAAACAGACCAGTGAATTGAGAGCTTTGTCTTTCGGCTGAGCTTTTTTTTATCATCACAATAGGCCTGAAATGCACCCACATTACTGCTAGACAAAGCCTCAATCCATCCATCCATCCGTCTGCCGATCCATTTTGGCATCACTACTGAAGCATGGCCTCAAACATGGAAAAGCTGACATAGCGGAGAAAGTGGAAAAATCCCTTTTGAATGGATAAAACTGCATAAAACTTATTTTACCTAAGGAAAAAAAAAATAGTAAGGCAATAGACGCACTGCTGTTAAGTTTACACATCACAACAACGCTTATCTAATAAGTGACCCAGCAGTGAGGAGACATCACACAGACAGCAAATAATCCCCACAGGGCTGATACAAAATACAGCTTAACATTTTCTTCGGTCCAGATCAATTTGTCCTTGCGGCTCTATTGAGCGAAAACAGGGGGACGGGAGGCCGCAGTGTCGGTAAAGATGCTCACCGATCAGTCCTTGAGCGCTCCCCAAGAAGTAGCAAGAGACTACACAGAGGAAGGCCATTTCTCAACAGGAAGAGCCACAAAATATATTCGCATTGTCTGTCTCTGGGATCTGGCAATACCCCAAATAAAACATCCGAAAAAGGAAAAGACAATAACGAAACAGCAAAATAATCCAAAGTCAAATCCAGCCAAAAAGCTTCTCAGAGTCAAAAATAAATAAATAAACGGTTCGAGGTCCAAATGCAGGATTGTGAATCAGTGTTTGTGTGTCACTACTCACAGCCGTGGCTCACGTTACAGCTGAACGTCAGGTTTTTAAAGAGTCAGACGAGGAAAGGCATGATTTGAATAATGTTTTCTGTCAGCTTGCTGCTCGGCTTGTCAGCTGCACATTCTCATACACCCACACACATGTTCAGAGAGCACATTCGGTGACAAGCATGCGCGTGTAAAACCATATGTGAACCTGAAATTCACAGTGACAAGCATGAATGCGACCGGGGACAGGAGGAAAGTCAAATTAAAATGCATATTTTACACACGGGCAGTGTTTGAACACTGTAAATGCAGTGGGAACATAGAGATGTACAACCTGCTCAAATAAATTGTAATGTATCGTAAACATTTAACAATGATTGACCAAGAAGACAAAGAATCACACCAGGAAGAAAATCACTGCAGTTTCCACCTTTGACGGTACAAAAACTATACTTAGGCCCACAATTATTTGTCACCTCTGAGAGATATGGATTTAAAAAAAATGTCTAACAATCAAAATGTTTGTTACTGATGTGATACATACATCTCTCAATACGCCATCCCAGTAATCAATGACAGACTTAAATAAAACCACTCTTACTACTACTGACCAGCTTTTCTCATATTCTCACTGGTATTATGTTGATTTCATTTTGGTGATAGATTAAGATGTCCTTCATGCCATCACCCTAATCTTCACATCCCTACTTAGTTTCTCTATTAGATTCAAATCGGCCCTCTGGCTTAATGTCACTTAAATAAGGGGAACTCTGACTAATTCTGGCTTAACTGTACGTCTTTATCTCTGAAATAAACATGTTAGAGGTCACATCCTGTAGTTGCAAAAAAATTAATTTAGGGGAGTTGATTTATTGGTATGTATTAAACAAGAGAATCACAATTGATAACTAAGGAGATGAAATATAGTAAAGATGGATATAAACAATCCACTTTCTCCCTCTGATCACCTCTAGTTCAAATTTGTTGTCCCTATAGTCTACATTAGTAAACTCAGATTTGACCACTATAATACCACAAAGCTAATCCCTTAGAAAACAATATCACTTTTACTTGATACCATAATTATCGATATTGATAATTATCAATATCGATCTAGTTTGATTTCTATTTTATTGATATGCTTTTTTTTTCAATATCGTCCAACCCTATTATAACAAATTATAACTGTTGAACAGAGAAGCCTGCATGTGACATTGTCATTATCTTACCTCAACATTCATCTTGACCACTTTTGTTATTTTCATGAATACCACGTCCTTTGTGTGGTTGTCATCCATGAAAGGCAAGTCTTTAAAATGGGGGTCAAGTGCTGAAGCACACTTAAGACGGTTGTTGAGGGTAAGTGTAGCGGCCAGCAAAATCCTATAGAAACTGTTCTTTCATCTGGTAAATCACTGGCAAGTCACCCTGAAATGCTTTTTCAGTGCTGCTTGGATTGTAGCAATCTTCTTTCAGAAGTGTGAAGTGTGGTTTTAAAAGGAATCATTCATTTTATCATATCTGGGATAGTATCACGTCATCATCATTCAAAGTGTCCATGGCTCCTCCCTTGATCATCTTCCTTGACAGCATGGCATTCAGTAGAGAAGTTTGCTGTTCCCAAAACCGCTCCAACATATCCAGGGAACTATTCCACCAAGGGGAAACATCTTAAATAAGCTTGTGGTTGGGCAGGTGCAACTGAGACTGTGTTTCATGGAGGACTTCAGTAGCGCAGCAATATTACTCCCTGTGTTGTCCACAATAAAAATTTCTACTGGGAATCTGAAACCTCTCATTTTCAGTAAGGCTGGGTGCCTTTGCAGAAGAAGAACGCTATAGCATCTGTTACGGCTTTTGCACCAGTGGAGTTAATAGCCAGTTATCCGCTGAAAAATGATGCAGCCAGCCTCACTGCGTGTGGAGCTGGAGCGAGAAGAACAAGGTGAGTCTGCCTCTGAAGACAATGAACTGACAGGCATCTTCACGTTGATTCCATGTTGCAGTTTTAAGTGAGTTATAAGGTTAGTTGTGCTTCTAGTGTATTTGACAACAGCGTGGCACATTTTGCAAATTGCATTTGCTTTATCAAGGGTTGCCGGTTTGATTATTCGCTACAACTGTGTCTGTCATTGTGTCCTTGGGCAAAACTCTTGCCCAAGGACACCTGCGGCGCCGGGGGAGCAATCTGGGGTTAAGGGTCCTGCACTCTCGGTCCCTGAGCAATACCCTTAACCCCAGATTGCTCCCCGGGCGCCACACATGGCAGCCCACTGCTCCCCAAGGGTGATGGGTTAAAACCAGAGAACAAATTTCGTTGTAATGTATATTTCAATGTATGTTTCAATGACAATAAAGACGATATTACTATTACTATATTACTCTACACCTGAGTTACCTGCTGGCGGTGGTCAGACGGCCTGGTGGTGCCGATGTATGTCAGCCTCTCCCCCTTCAGTCCGCCCCAGGGCAGCTGTGGCTACTAACATAGCTCACCACCGTCAGGGTGTGAATGTGTGGATGAATGACTGATTGTCGGTTAAAGTCTTTTGGGGTCGGTGGACTAGTTAAAACGCTGTACAGCGCCATTTTTGCCAATTATAGTGTGGTGGTGAATATATCGGCTCACCTAGTTCTGCCATGTTTGCGGCTCTTTTTGGTGGTCATGTCGGCAGTCCCCACACGTCACCTACCACTGCTTTGTGGTCGACAGGAAGTTATAAAATGCTGTTTAACAATAATTTGCTTTAATTTCATTTAATTATTTCTGTATCAATACATTAATGTCAAATGTAATTCATGAATGACTTAAAATCTGATATAATCAGAATTATTCCTTTGTCGATGCATTCGTATTGTGCATGTCTGTGTATCGATGCAAGCTGGTTAATCTTCCCATCCCTAATAACCACAGTCTTGAGGAGATTGTCAAGCAAACTCCATTCAGGAAATTTAAGTGAGCTTCACAAGGAGTCAGTTGAGGCTTGTATAAGCACCTCAAGAGCCACTACACACAAGTGGATCCTACCCAAGGGCTGCAAATGTGGCATTACTCATGTTAAGCTGCTCTTGAACCAAAAATAATGTCAGAAGTGTCTTACTTGGACTAAGGAGAAAAATAACTAGAGTGTTGCTCACTGGTCCAAAGTCCTCCGTTCAGAGATGTAAGTGAAGTTTGCAGGCGGAGACTCTCAGAGTCTGGAGACAGAGTGGAGAGGCACAGAATCCCCGTTTCATGAAGTTCAGTGGGATGATTGATGAGTTGGGGAATCATGCCATCTTCTAGTGTCAGTCCACTGTTTTCTGAAGCTCACAGTCTACACAGCCATCCACCAGCAAATGCTAGAGCACTTCATGATTCGTTCCTCTGACAAGCTTTATAGTGGTGCTGATTTCATTTCCCAGCAGGACTTGGCCATTGCCCACACTGCCAAAGGTACCTAAAGCTACTTCAGTGACTATGGTGTTACTGCGTTGGATTGGTCAGCAAACGTGTCTGACCTGAACACCATAAATGATCTATTGAGTATTGTCAAGAGCAAGACGAGAGACACCAGACTCAGCAAATGCAGATGACCTGAAGGACTCTCTGCTTCTTTCACACTTCTGCTGTGCCAGAGGCTGATTGCCTCCATGCAACGGTGCACCGATGCAGTCATTTATGCAAAATGAGACCCAGCCAAGTATTGAGCACATAGAAATAATTGTGCTTTTTAGAAGTATATTTTTTTAAATACCCATTTTCATTTATCTTTAGTAATATTCTAATTATCTAAAACACTAAATTTAGAGTTTTAATTGCAAACCAACATCCTTTAAATTTCAAGAAAAAAAGCTTGAAATGTTATGAATTTATAATTACTTACGAGTTTCACACAAATACATGACAAATATAATTAACCTTTCCATTATATACATTTTTTGAGATGTACTTGCTTTTTTAGATTTAGAATAAAACTTTATTGCAGTTTGAAAAGGTAAAACAGGATAAATTGTTCTATTTTTGTTGAATACAAATTAATGAAATGAACAGAGAACTAATGGTACTGTCCAGAGAAAATAAAATGACTTATTTTTTATAAAAGATTGAGATGTTTTACATTTTAAACATAATAAAAAGTGTTTTGCTTCTTCTAGTGTTTGAGATAGGCAGGTCTTGCAGCGTATACAGCATACTGCATTCTCTTGTTCCCAAGCTTCCAACTCATATAAATACATTTACGCCCATTATGTCACAAACACTTCAGCAAGATGTGTACAAAGCACCGGCGCACACACAGCTTTATTTCTGGAAAACACATTCTGAGAAATAAGTAGATGACAGACCCACCTGCAAAAAAAATATTCCACCGCACCACAACTTTCACCAGTTTCGACACACGGGGACACTTATCTCAAGTGATAAAAGTGCTGTAATTTGCAACCAAATATCACACCATTTTCAAAGACGAAAATGGCTCAATTTTCTACTTTTTGCATCAAGGCTGTTACCAAAAAGCATTTGCAGCCCTTTGACTTTGTTGTACATTGATTCATGTGTTTATCTCGGGCCTTTGCAAAGGTATTGCTTTGTGCATTTTTTTTTCTGCAAGATAAGGCCAGACAACGTAATACTGTATAAACCTCAGGTTGTTCGTATTTGGAGTTAGGCATGTGTCCAAAACTTTGTAGAGAAAAAGTATATTTCATTAAAGATAGGAAATTACATTTTCTTGATCAACTGAGAGAACTGCCTGAGTTTCGCAGGGCTAGCAGGAGTCAGAACGTGTAAGCACACTTCTCTCACAACCTGTTCCAAGAACCCACATGGAGTTCTCCCGGGCTGTGTGCTGACGAAGAAACACTGTAACAGTAAACTATGGCACAGAAAAGAAATGGAGCAGCAATAAGTGAGCTTGCATCGCTGTTATATAATTAGTATGTCAAGCATTGGGCCCAGAGGCCAAAAATAATACCTCTGCCTCTCATGGGGAACCATGGCAGGGAGGTCAAATGAGATAGAAGGAGGTATTTAAACTCTAATATAAAGGAGGTCCAACAGCGCTGGAAGAGAATTTGTGGTGTTGCGCGGCAGCTCGCAGCGTGTAATCCCTGACACAGTTGGTGAGGCTCTGCTGACACGACATTCAGAAAGTCAAGACTGGGGAGCAAAGTGCTGATCTGTTCATTCACTTTGCTCCTGATAGATTAAGTTTAAAGCTATTCTGATGGAACCTCCATTTGTCATTTATCACATATTTTGTATGCTTTGAAAAGAACCTTGTGATGCGATCTCTCAACAAATTGTAGCTGAAAATGTTTTTTTTTATCCTAAAAGATAAACAAATGCATACGTCTAAAATAAAATAAAACATTTATCTTCAGGATTTCAGTCAAGCGTTACAAAACTCTTACATTAATCATTACTAGAACGTTAGTTTTTTAGACTAAGATCATTCCTTTAGGCTTATTTTTTTAAGAATAAATCTTTATTTGTCATTGCAATTGAACATTCCTATGAAACTTGTCTTCTGTGAGCAGAATCAGATCTGACATTGGCTTTCACAGATAAGAATGAATATAAACTTATGAGATTGTATTTATTCATTACAACATCATTATGCCATTGTAAAAATACCTGTGGGCTCCATTGCCTCTCCTTGTTTCCTCATTGGCCACATGCACAATATCCAATCTCTGGTCATATGGCCTTTTTTGGTAAGTATACACACAAGAACTTTATTTATGAACAAACAGAGCAAAAACAAAGTGTTTAACACAGAAATGAAATATAATACGCCAACAGGTTGTGATTTAATTTGAAATCCCTTGTTTGCGAACATGGTGAGCTACTGGCACAGAAATTTGTATAGTCATGGGACGTGACTAAGCTCTTTTAAGAGAGCAGTGCAGAAACAAATGTCCCCAATCGTTATTAAGTAGATAAATATATGTGAGAAATCTTTGACAACACGTAAGAAGATTAGTGAGAAAGTCATACAGGAGACAATCTCTGAGGGTTATCTCTGCCAAAGGTGGCTCAGTAAGCTACTGAATCATGGAGCAAGCTCTGTTTTCTGATGACTGTATTAACTAAAAATATCTGGACGTTACCATGTATTTTCTTTGAGTTTCTTCCTTCATCCAAACCTTTGTGCTGCACTAAGTATCTGCTATATCTGCCTTTACATAAATGTTCCCCCTTTTTTTTAAGCATCCTTCATCTTCAAGCCTACAGATTTTTCATTACCCTTTTTCTCATGCAATGACAGTGACCCTAACCTGACCCATGAGTTTCTACTAATATGAACTTATTACAAAGGAGCAGTTACTCACTGGCAACAGAAACGAGCGTCATCTTAACCCCTTGTGTGCATGTGTAAATTGCCTGCAGCTATGAGTATATGAAGCATGTAGAGTACAGTCTTCAGCAGGGGGTGGGGGGGGGGGGGCAATGTAAGTTCAACTGGATCTGTCAAGCAATTTATCTCAGATCAGACCTGCATTCGTTGGCTTCAGTCGATAGGCAAACAACATTAAAAATCAATGAGAAGACATCAGGCGAGATTATTGTTTGAGTAATCATCTGTTGAGAGCAGACATTGATAGAGTTGTCTTTTCCCTTGATTAGATATGACCTATTTCTCTCCCCTTCCCCTGCACTCACTTACATTACACACATAGAAGAAGAGTTCGCAATCAGGGGCATTCACATGAGCAGATCCAGCCCCGCAACCCCCCACAATGACAGGGAGGAGAGCAAACTCAAACTGTCACACACATCCATGCGCATCCACACACCAGTCCAAGGAAACACACATTCACACACAGAAGAATGTGCATTTGATTAGGGTATGTGCATTTGGTATCCCACCCACACGCAAGCACTAAAAGACAACGCAGGCACAGATAAGCCACAAGTAGCCACGATGAATCCACTCACTCACATTGTGATGTAATTTCATGGTCCTCGTACAAGTAAAACATGCCATCCATCAAACTGCATTGTCCAAACCACCAGAGTTTCATGCCAGTCTTACCCGCCTTTTCAAACGCAGTTGCCATAAAAAAAAACATTTAATCAAATTATTGAATTCTTTTGTTTATTTGCATATTTATTTTATACTTTGTCATGCCTTGTAAAATTATTTTTACACTTTAAACTTTTTTGCAGTTTATCACATCATAACAGAAAAAATATTGTATTGGGTTTGTATGCGCAAGACCAACACAAAGTGCAGCATAATTGTAACATGGAGGAAATAGGACACATTTTTCTCCAACTACCATTTGCTACAATTACACCTCTGACTCTTGCAAGATATTTTCAATTAGATTTTTGTCTGGACTTTGTCTGAGCCATTCTAAAACTTGAATATGCTTTGATCTAAGCCATTAAGCCATTCCACCTATTAAACCAATTTTTTCTGTTCTTTTTTTTTTTTTTTTTTTTTTGCAAATGCACATAAAACCCTTGAGGACATGCATATTATCCTTGGAGACGTTCACAAACAGATGGCGGAACAGCTCACATTTTTTTGTACGACTAATAAAAGCTAAATATTTGAAAACAAGATTAAACCCTAAAGACATTTGGTTTTCTTCATTGCCTTCTTACTCAACACCGGGAATAAATGTATTTACTGCAATGCTTTTTGGTGTAATTGAACCACAATATTAGAACAGTTTTGTTTGCAGCAGACCAGAAGCACCCCAGAAATGAAAATACCTACTTTGTAGATGCAACGATTTTGTGTACAGTTGATACCAGCCTTTTAAATTAGCTAAAACCAATCTAAGGCATGTAAATACAAGCTATAACCAATGGCATTACATTTTTAATACCATTGGTTACAACTGGTTACAAAAACAACCTATTCTATTTACCTTTTTTTTTTACCACATGTGTATAGACCTATTTAACTGAACTTATAATTATTTTAAAACTTTTGTTCATTGTGAGCTACACTAAAACCAACTGCCTATATAATTTAAAGAAGTAAAAACATTTAACATTGAATAGGCGACTTCACATGCATTTCACCAGAGAAATATGCACCCTCCACCACCACCATCACCCATCCCCAGGTATCCCAGAGAACCTTTACTTTTACATCAATGACATATATGGGTTAAGAAAATGTCAAGTCTACCCGCTACGCACTGTTCTGTTGGTGGAGAAGTGTTCTTGAAATGTGGTTGATGGTGTTTTCCCTTATTCAGTACAGTGTTACACTCCATTGATGTCAAAGGGACACATTGTCTGATCAGTGGTCACTTTTATAGATTATATAGATTCATACAATAAAAATACATGTGGCGGTTAGTTTGATCAGTTAGTTTCATCTTTTTTGTAGCGGGATTAAAAGCCTTTTCTATCTTGATGAGACAATGAGAATGAAAAATAGCTATTTGTTTATGCATAAACCAAAGCACATAACTCTCTTTACAGATACAAATGTTCTGATGCAGTTGAAGCCAAATATTTACATACATAATGTTATGCCAGAGACTTGTTTGATTATGAATATTATTATTAATTATAATTTGCTATTATAATTTAATAATAGATCATTCAAACTCAAATGGTAGTTATAACAAATCTAATTCAAGTGGTTGTGATCCAAGGGCTGTGAGCCTGTAATGATTAACACTAGCAATGTATTTATTAATTAGCTGTTATGAACTTATTTATGCTGGAAAAGTGTGATCTGACTGGTTGTTGACCAATTAGACTTATCCAGCAAACGTTGATAACTCAAATTATAACTGCAATTGGAATTTTAGCCCTTACTTCTTTATCACAAACCAATGAAAAGGTCTCAGTTAATTCAGTTGTTAACTCAAAAAAAGGTACTTATTTTGCTCTTAGAGACCATTCAACTTCTGGACCAAAATAATCACAAACAATTACTATTTCACACGTTATTATTTATTAAATTAATAATCCCTGTTACAGCAATTATTTTATTTAATAAAACACTAGGAAACACTACTCGCTACTCAAGTAACATGCAAAGCGAAATAAATGAGAATAAAAACAAGTCAAAATGGGATTAAATAGAAGGTGGTACTGTTTAAATCAATTCACAGTTGTTTAAGACTGATTGACATCACATTCAAGAAGTCGGCACTTTGACGTAGCAGCATTGAAAGACAAAATAGCTTTGAGAAAACAGACCTGAAGCTAGATGGGGAACACTTCTATACTCCACAACATGCTAAGCTAACCCTCTAGAGCTACCTTGCAACTTTTCAAGATGGCGACTATGACGACCTTTGACCTAAGACCTTTTGAGGTGCATTTTGAGGTATTAAAGGGGTTGATGGAAAATGCAAAATTTGAATTAACTCACAAAATTTCTCAGAATTTTTTTTTTGCGCTCGCTTGAGGTGTTTTTTTACTTTTTTGAAACACAGTAAATGTGCTAAAGAGGAGATGAAAACACATTTATGGAATCAGTTTTGACGTAGCAAAGGTTTACCTCACATGACTGATCAGCTGTTTCTGTTGCCGGCGTCTACTTGGATGTTCCCATAATGCTAGAAAACATGTCAGGAAGCAACAACAGATACGTGTGGACCGATGAAGAGATGCTAGTATGTCTCATCTGTTAAAAAAAAATTAATAATAAATCGGCACATTCATTAAAGCCTCGCCCCATTACTGATCCGTGGTCCGTGCCAGTTAGCAACATCTATTTCCTGTTTATTACAGCCAGCATCAACATATGATGACGTATGCTGTGCATCTCTTTATTAATTTGGTGTGAAACATGTCTGATGTACATTTTCTTCATATAGCACCTTTTTACAGATAAAATCACAAAGCGCTTTACAAAACACAAAAGAAAAACATAGAAAAATAAACATCACAATTAACTAAAAGCGTGTCTATACAAATGTGTTTTTTAGCTGCATTTTGAGATGATCAATGGAGCCGACATGGCATAAAAAACAAGGGAAGAGAATTCCACAATCGGTGTACCTCATTAAAAGAAATACTTTCTTTAGTCTTTCTCATCTGTAACAAATGTTGTGTAGACAACATTTTGTGCATCATCCAAGGGAAAAGTGTTTTGTAATTTTCCCAATTTTGCAGAGGTGAAAAGAGCTCCTATAAACCTCTTTTTGGTGGGAGTTAACAACAGCTAAAGATTTACAAAAAACAACACATTACAACACACACAATATTATTGCGTGTTATACTAATTATAACGTCATATAATGTAAATCTGCATAACATAAGAAGTTATCTAAGTTGTGATCTCCTAAAATAGAAATGAATAACTGGTTACGGGATGAAACTTAAAACAAAGAAAGAAATATGATTTAAACTGTTTTCAGACTACTTCATCTGATTTACTGAAACTTACAAAAGAAAATAAAGTATAAAATTCAATTAAATGAGTCCAGTCGGACAAATGATCTGAAGAAACACAGAGTACTGAGCTGTTCACATGGATTCACAGTCATTGGGACCAAAAAAAAAACAGATTTAGTTTTATAGTAGCAGATGCAGGTAATTGCAGTATCCTGACTGGGGTGCAGGGATGGGTCACTGATCCAATCAGCCGTGCCTGTAGGAGGATTGGAGTAATAGCAGAGGTGGAATGTAAGGGGAAAGTGTGGCCACCAATCCAGGACAAGGCCACTCACATGTTAATTGGCAGACAACTGAAAAATATCAAAATGACTACACCTCAAAAAAGGAGAGGTGACTTCCTGGACTACTATCAGACTAAAATCAGCTAGAATACATGCTAATAAGGAATAATACTTATTGTTTCCGCTCATTAGTAGTATCTCTGGAGGTGGCTATTTGTATTTAAAAAATGTTTTGGTCAAAAAGTTGATAGTCTTTAACATGTTTCTGTCACATGTTTCAAAAATGTAAAGCCAGCAATCTCTCTATCTTGTCTGCACTTCGCTATTTAATGTGAGGTGGCTAAATAAATGGCTTCCACGGAGGGACAAAAACTACCCAGAAGAGTGGCAATCTATAAAAGCTTTTAATACTAAATATTTAGCATAAACATTCTAATTTAGAGCATGAAAAGACAATCTCAGTGGTCCTCCTGCTTTCCTTGTGGTTTTTGAGTCTTTTTGGGGCTCCAATAGCAAATCAAACAAGCTATTTTTGCTAAAGTATGTGGGTAAATTGCAAATTAGACACATGACTCCATTCATCATTGGCCATCATCCTGTGTTTTAAATCTTTCCCAGCTTACACACACAAAATCTAAGTAATTACATAACTGAAAGCATCCTACAGAACTCTGTGATCTGAGGAATTAATTCAATCATTTGGAAGATGTGTTTAAGCATTGACAATACTAAAACTGACCCCTGGAAAACCAGAACTGGCCACATTAGCCATAAACAGTGAAATAATATGTGTTATTTTTCTGTTTTATGTAATAAACAGATCAAAGGTTCCCCAACATTTGCTAAAAGATGTCAGGTAAGAGTCAAAGATATGTAACTTGGGCTTCACTATATTGGTAATTAATTTTCTCTGTAACCATAGCAGTCAAGGTAGCGGCTGCACCGAAGCAATGTTTCAATGGTGCCCTTTTTTATGTACCTGAATGAGCTGGATACATGTTTAAAACCTCAACAATCGGCTAGTCTTAAGTCTAACCACTGATGGGAGTTTGTGTCAAATCCGTTGCCATCTGATTGGTTCTAACCTGTTTCTGCTGACCCTGTTAGTCCCGCCTTTGAAATCGGGCTCCACACGCTGCTTTACAGACTGATATGCCATCTTCACAGCGTAAGTCAGTCTGCATGGCCGGGCTACTAGTTATCCGTCTCTTTTAATGAGGATTCACCGGCAGCTCCTGTTTCAGCACCATGGACAGCAAAAATGATCTTAATTTAATCTGGTTGCTTTCTGCTCTCACTAGGAATGCTGACTAGAACTAGAGACAAGGGTGTATGAGTTACTGACTGACGCTTATGCAACCTTTTAGTACCACTGTGGGTTGTTAATGGGATTAAACTCTGGGGCTCAAAGGAACCTCTGGAGTGATTTCAACTTTATTTGGGAGTCCAGAAGGTTTTATTATTATGTTGACTGAGCGGAGCATTGAAGTGCACTAGCCGGTGGTGTGACAGACTCATATTGTGACTCCAGTCTGCCCTGCTGCTGCACCATCAAGTGTTGAAAGACTCGTCTGAATGATGAATGATAGTTGTGAGCAAGCGCATGTGAGAAAAGCAGGGGAGCGTTTCACCAACCTTTACTCTCGCTGAGCGATGCTGGCCTGTTGCCAACACTTATATTCTGACTGTCAGTGTGGGATGTGGGGAATCTGTCTCCCACGGCCTCGGAGAAAGTACTACAACTGTAATGGATGATGTCTGGAAGTGACACAAGCCAGATTACAGTTGGCAGATGTGCAATACAAAGAAATAAGCAAGAGTGATGGTTGTATTTGAGGTAAGCCACACCTTTTATGCTTTTGTTGTTCTGGAAAAAAAAACTGGACAGCTGTTGATTTCACTACAGTGGTTGAAGCCTTTTTGGTTCTTTTTACTTAAATGTTAGTTGTTTTTAGAAACACTCAGTCAAAAATCTAAAAATATATGTTTTAATGCTCTTTGAGGGTAAAATAATTTAAAGGGTAAAGTTGAGGGTAATCTTTTTGTAACATATTCCATAAAATCCAACAAGAATATATCTGATGCCTTCTTCTTGTTTGATAGTGGTCTACACATGTATATATATATATATATATATATATATATATATATATATATATATATATATATATGCTCAGAATGTGCTTAAACCTTTTCATTATTATCTCAGCAGCCAGTGGACAAAAGGTGAGCACATACTGGACAAGGTACAAATTATTATTGACATTCACTCCTTAAAGGAGGAATAAGTGAATTTTTATTATTTTAGATAGAAATAACAAAAAAAATTGTTTTGAGAAAAACTAAAGGTATCTTTTTAGATGAAATATGGTATGATGTCACAAACCATCTCTGTACGTTATTTTCCAGTCTCTTGTTGTTCACAAGCCGGGCCGGCCACATGTGCATGTACGTCCATGTGTCCAGCTGCCACGCAGGGCTTTGCCCCCCCACCCCTCAACCCCACCCCGCCCCTGTCCATAAAAGGCCACCATCAGATCAGTGCAGCGTAGGAGCAAAATGGCTGAGAGCAAGTAAGCAGAAGTTATGAGTTACTTACTTCTTCACTAGACATGTTCCTCCAAAAGGTGATGCTGTCTTGCTGTGCAGTTATCTTTAGCAAATGTGCACATGCAAGGTAACAGGTGAGACGGGGATTGGAAAGGTGGGTGCCGGGTTGCAGCTGGAGTGGAGGTAGAGAGAGGCGTGGCTTGATACACATCTTGTTTCTGCTCAACAGCCCACCTAGATGTGACATTTCACTTATTGCTCCTTTACGCGGAATTAGAGACAGCATTTAACCAAAAACTTGTGTGTTCTAGTTGTGAGAGAAAACACATGTTCCTGGAGAAAATCCATAAATCAAAAGAGGAACTCTGCACACAAGAGTGTGAGGGAACTGCATTAACCAGTTAGTTCATGTATATATATATATATATATATATATATATATATATATATATATATATATATATATATATATATATATATATAGCTTCAGGGTGCCGAACAAGACAAGTTAAGTGATTAAATTTAATTCTTGTTACACACAATCTAATGCATCTCATTTAAAAATAGCTTACCATATTAAGTAAGATAGATCTGACAACTATAGCCATGTTCAGACTCAAATTAAGCGTCCTACTCTCCAAATTATCAATCTATTATCCATACCTGCTTGTAACTACAGACAATGAGACAATGAGCATGGGGCAGTGGGACACCCAAGACAGGTCATCACTGCATTAGTGGGTCAGCACAAATGACAAAGAGCCATTGATGCACAGAGTCATAACTAATGAAAATTAGATGCTACAATGAATCTGACATACAAGCTTTTGAACAGTGGGAGGAAACCATGTTACATGGAGAAATCAAACGCATACACAGAGACAACACACATAAAGGCCCTGGCAGGTATTCAACCCCATGTCTTTCTTGCTGCATGGTTTACAGAGGAGATGCATCTGAACTTGATAAATCATAAACCTTTTCTATACTGTCAGGATAAATAAAAGAGTAATCTTAAACAGTCAAATTACAAAATGCTCTCCAGCCAGAAATTACATTGAATCTTCACTTTAATTCAAGTATGCCACTGCTCTTGATCTTTTTTTTTTAAAGATCAACCAATCATTTTCAAATAAAACAAAGTAACTGCAAAATGATTTGTGTGGATTTTTTTTTCAATAACCTATTTGTTAAACATGGTCAGCTCAAGGGTAAAATGTTATCTGCATTTTCGGGCACGCTTCGTGTGATGGGCTTTACTGGGCAGAGATTTAAAAGAAAACAGGCTGCAAATCAAAAAGAGAAGAACTGACTTACAAGTCAAAACACGTGTAGAAAATCTAAATCCAGGAGCCAAAGTCTTGTCTTATGCCATCATTAAAGAAAAAAGAAAGAAAGTATATTCACGTATACACTTTTGTCTCCATTTTATTTTTATTTTTTTAATTGAGCAGCTGTAATCACATGCTGAAACTAGGCAATCCGAAAAATCTTACAGGGCAGCTATTAGTAGTTTATATCTTGTAGATTCACCACGACACATTGTTCATTAACACTTCCACAATAAAAAACCTAAAAACTGTGTCATTGTTTGATTTATCTCAAGCAATGTTTTCTGTTTTCCCTTGCCTTTTGGAATGTAGTGGAAAACAAAAGATGAGGAAAAAGCAAAAAGAAACAAACATATTTGATGATATAAATCTTTGAAAGACTTAATGATCCTTTCAGTAACAGCTCACTTGTACAATACTTGTATAATACCAAACCTTCAGGGGAAAAAAAACGTCCCCCTTTTTCAACATTCATTCTGTATTACTGTGTGCATACAGAACTGTATTTTCCTCAGGTCAGCTCATCGATTGATATAGCAAGGCAAGGCTGTTTGAAAGTGTTGACACTACTTCATCCTTCCCCTCCTGTAATACCCACAGAGTGCAGTCCGGCTGTAACATGGGCCATTAGCTAAAGAATGTTGAACATAACCATAGTGGTTGTGCCTGGCCAGCCAAATCAAATAACTGCTTTTACAAGCACCGCTTCACAACACTCTTCTGCTTTCAGGCCCGCTGCCAAGCTTATGTTGATTTTCCAGGAGCCTTGAGAACGGCGCTGCGTTAGTCTTGATTTACGCTGTCTTATTGGAATTCCTTTACGAGCCAGTGGCGCATACGAAGAAAGGATGGATTCCTTAAGAAGGGGTGCTTGACTGATAAGGGCCCATTTGTGATGGGGATTGAGCAGGGTCTGGCGATGAATCACTGCGATATGAGGGAGGGAAACTGTAAAAAGGAGTCCGAATGGAGCGTTATGCAATGACTCGAAAGGTAATATCTGGCAGAAAGCCCCAGAGAGTACACACTAGGATGTGTAGCGCTGTGACAGGAGGGAGACGAAGGTAAAGGAATGCAAACCATGCCAAGGCCTGTATGCTGAAAGAGGCTGCAGTTGCTTTAAGCTTAATTTTATTGATTATATTAATTTAACAAATATTAGCGGGTAGATATGCTGCACGGTGGCACAGTTGGTAGTACGGTTGCTTTTGCATCAAGAAGGTCCTGAAGGTCAAGAAAGTACTGGGTTCAACCCTAGCCTGGTGACTTTCTGCATGGAGCTGGTAGGTTGTCCCTGGGTACTCCAGCTTCCTCCCAAAATCCAAAAACATGCCTGTTAGGTCACTTGGTCTCTCTAAAATGCCCCTAGGGGTGTGTGCATGGTTGTTTGCCCTCAGTGGCGCTATGGACAGGCACCCTGTCCATGGTGGACCTCTTGCCCAAAGACTGCTGCAGATAGGCACCTTTAACCCTGCATGAAAAAGATCGTAATTACCTTCATACTAAAATTAACCGAACAAATACTTGTGTGAACACAATATTACCTAATTATGCCAAACTTGTATGACCAGGAGGATTTCCAAGTAAAAAGAGATACAAGGCAAATATATAATGAAGTTCATACCCAGATGCTTGCATAGAAAGCCACAGTGTCACAGCTCAGCCTACAGAGAGCAACAAACATGTTATTTATGAAATATGTTAAAGGTGTTAAAGGCTAAAGGTGTCATGGGACATGAGTCGGGATGTTCATACCAATCGATAATGCTCCTTCCTCGTGTGTAGAGTGGTGCCGGCCGTTTTGCCTTTTCCATGTCTTGAGTTTGCAGTTCTGGTCCGTACTGACCATAAACTTTGCACCTACCTAATGCGCATTTTGTACCAGCTATGAAGTCTTTGAACACGGCTGGTCATTTCAGTCTTTGCCATTTTATATTTCTGCCGGTTTTAGTCGTTTTGCAAACTAATTATTTGGGTACAAACCAGAGCTAGTTGCTGCAGCTCATTTCTTACTAACCATGTAATATTTGGAAAATATCATGTACCTGGCAGTAAAGCAGATATTTCATACCCACCAGTGTTTCTTAATAACCAGCAATTAATTGGTATTCACCTCATAGAAATGTTAGTCATTAAGTCTTTATCAATGCTGGTCATTCTTTTAATTTTGGTTGTTTTCTGGTGTAAAAGCTGTTGCTGCTTGTTAATGGACATCTCTCACTGACCATGAATGTATTCATACCGACCTCACAGACATTTTGGGCCACAAGTTCCCTTGTGTTGCCCGTATTGGTACAAATCTCATGGACTTTTTGTAACAGCCAAGAAGTCTTTGACCGGTGCAAATCATTTTTTGTTTTTAAAGTTTGATCTTATGATATAGATCTTCCTTAGGCTAGAAGCTGAGCTGCTTACCATAGGATATGTTGTACTGACCGCTGACATTATCAGTGCATAGCTGACTTTAGCTGACATTAGATGTATCAGGATGAAACAGTAGTCGCATAGCAATGGTTTGCTTATATTTTCAAAAAGATACTAGGAAGGGGAACATAGCAATGCAATGGAATGATATGGCAGTGGAGTTACTTGCAGCCAGTCTCAGAAAAATCTCCACTCAAAAGTCAACATCTGCTGCTTGTTTATCCAACCAGCCCGCCTGTACAGTTCTGATGAGTGATTCCGTGTGGCGCCTCTGGCTCCGATAACAAGATCCACTTTCCAGTCAGAACTATAGTTAAAGATGGATCCTTTGTTAGATTCTTTTTTCCACTGACACACGCTAGTTACTCTGTGCATTCTGTCAGCTGACACCTTTGACAGAGATTTTGATGTTAACGGTCCACATATATGGTTGCTGCTGCCGGATGCACTTCAGACCTGTACATGTATGCTGTTTGGTTTGATTTGGAAGGTTGAACTCAGATCTGTACATAATGTTGAGTTTGTTATAATTGCATAGTGGAAACCTGTGCAATTATAAGAGAAAAGGCTCACTACGTTGTGTTTCTCTTTATTTTACACATCAAAAGACTACAGAAAAACACAAATTTTAAATCAAGCAAAATCAACACAAGGGCCTCAAATGGCACTGTGGACACGCCTGCTTTACACCATTCCCTACATCACCAAGCCGTGCTGACAGATCATTTTGTCCTTTAAACGCCGGTTCCTCTGGCTTGTCCTGACTGCACGGCTCCGCCCACTTTTAAATGTTGCAGGAATAGTTTTTTTTCTCTGGGTATTTGCAGCTACTGAAGAGCGGGGTCAAACCGTGCTAGCTCGAGAGAAATTTCCAGTGAACACCCCTCTTTTCAGTGATTGGCTGCGGGGTGAAGAGAAACGAGAACGTTCTCTCTGAGGAAGTCCAAAAAAACTGAAGAGCGACAACATTAATATTAAGGACCCTTATGAACGGGAATATCAAACCAGAATATATTTTTATTATATAAATTAATTAATTATAATTTATTATATTATATAAAAGTTTTTTTCCCGAGTTTAATGTGTCAAATATACATCTTTAGTTACAATGGATGCAAAATTCATGAGACTTTCCATCATGGCAGACAAAAAGAAATATTTTTTAATCCATGAGGTATTCTTTGTTATTTATTTATCTGTGAGCTGTATGACACTTTAACTGTAGATATTTAGAAGATATCTACAGATATATATACCTGATAGGTATATATATTTATATATCATTAATAAGCAGCACAGGACAGCCGTTGTGATGGATGTGGCCATCCCATCAGGAAAAAAGAACAAGGGAAACTGGAGAAATACCAAGGGCTCAGGGAAGAGCTAGAAAGAGCCTAGAAGGTGATGAAAACAATGGTGGCCGTAGTCATCGGAGCCCTCAGGGCTGTAACCCCCACTCTGAAGAAGTGGCTCAAACAGAAACCTGGAGAAACATCAGACATCTCAGTCCAGAAGATCTTAGGAACAGCTGAGATCCTAAGAAGAACCCTCAAGCTCCCAGGCCTCTGGAAGAGGAAGAGCATTACTTTCAAATAATGCTATGATTATTATAAATTACATGGATAGTTGAAGAATTGGGCCTGTTGAAGTTTAGAATATGACATTTTTTGATTTTCTAAATTTATTTAGTGAAGTATATTAAAGTTTACTGGTTATAGTTGTGGAAAATAGTAAGTACTCAAATCTGTTACTCTGTATTAGAATATAGTTACAATCAAATCTCAAAAGCAAGTATTTTTGATTAGTTTTCGGTGCATGTTTGATATTGTGTCATTAAATATAAGCAGCTACATAAAAGCATACATGGGTTAAAACAACTTTTTAAACTGAACTGAGTTGAATTAGCTCAGGAAGTTAATTCTCATACTGTAGGTCTTCACATAGTCTGAATAAATCATTGCATTACTTTTATTTAACAGAACATTTCATATCTTTAAGTATTTTGTAATTTGCTTCTGCTGAATAAAAAAGGATGATTGCCTGCTAGAGAGAAGACAAGTTGCTTTGCTTTCACCTGTTATCTCACAAAAAATATGGAACGGTAAAACTATAAATATAATATGGTGATGCTACTTCTGATTTTTACAAAAACTGCTCACTAAACACAATGTAGAAATTCAGAGAGAAAGCTTTTTTAATGTTTCCTATAA
This sequence comes from Fundulus heteroclitus, assembly GCF_011125445.2. Lineage (NCBI taxonomy): Eukaryota > Metazoa > Chordata > Actinopteri > Cyprinodontiformes > Fundulidae > Fundulus > Fundulus heteroclitus. Next base: position 27,856,065 of record NC_046365.1, on the reverse strand, counting down.
AATGAATTGTCATTTACAGTGCATCAGTGAAATACAAAATTTAACTTGTATCTTTGTGTTAAATAAAACACACCTAAAAGAAGAAGAAGAAGAGAAAAAGAACTGCACATTTGAAGTTTTGCTGATCCAATTAAGCCCACAAATGTAGTTGCTTGTCTTTTGGCTGCGAGTCCAGTTTCTATAATGTCCTGCTAACGGGCATCTGGCCAGACAACATCACTCCTGGACCAAAACACCTGTCCACCATTACCATTCATATCAAAGTTAGCGCTCATCCTAAAGCCAAATTCTGAGAAAAGTTGTTCCTTTCTAATCTATAATTTAGATATATTAAGCAATAAGTGAATTGTTATGTTTAGAAAGCTAAATTTAGTCAGTACTCTGCTGCAGCTCTTCCCAGAGAACAGCTACCAACTGATAAAATACGGTCTACTTTCTCCGATTTGGGGTCCAGTCTCTGTCTCTAGCAACAGTATGTTGCTGACATCTTCATGAGGATCGGGCACGATGTGGATCATGACCAGGAGAAAGAGATCCCTTAAAGAATCAGCTGAAATGAACTTCTTCCAGAGGGTAAGTGGGCTCTGCCTAGAAGACAAGAGGATAAGCTCCATCATTCTAGGGGAGCTCAGGGTAGAACTTCCTACATTTGGAGGATTTCTACTGTTAATATTTATGAATCACAAAAATATCAAGAGCAAAGGAACTTTGGAATGTCGTAAATACTACTAGTTACGCCGATTTATTGTTTGTATATTCAAATACACTGAACTTGGCAGGAGCAAGCTTTTCTTCTGCCTTGATGTCAACGGGCTTTATTCACATTGTGTCTTCACACTGAAGACAAAAACTCCCGACCGGCTGCACGCTGTGTAGCACGAGTTCACACTAAGCCCGCCTGTGCTGAGAAAACTGCCACCAGGAGTCTGCCGGTGACTTCCCCTTCAAGGCCTCCTGGAGCGAGGGGAAGTCCTTAATCCGCGAGTGCAGCGCCGTGCTGACAGCTCATTGTGATTCTTTTTCATTCTCTCCTGAGATTTTCCAGCCGTGGGAAGAACCAAAAGCAGACTCGGCCTGCACTGAAAGGATTACATAACTCCTTCGGCATGGCGCTCCTAAAGGTGCCAGGCTGTTTTATGAACTTGTCTTGTAAAATAAAAAAAATAAAAAAACTGTAACAATAGATTTACTTTGCATGTACCATTGAGAACACCTCCAGTTAGGACCAGTTGCAGCATCGCAAGCAGCAGCGATGAACGATTTGGTCGTACGCACAGAGTTTTTTACAACATGGTGGGTTTTTGACCCTGAGAGCATCTTAAATTGTTTAATCCACAGTCAGAAATCTGTGAGCAGAATTTGTTTAATAGTAAAAATGTTTTGCAAGTGTACCGTGTTTTTTTCAAATAACTTTTTTTCAAAGGACTTATTTTCAGTGGAAATTTGTGTGTAAAATCAAAAGTGCTTGTGCTAACCTGTCATGAAAGCAGGGAAGGAGGAGTACCGAGGAACCAAGTCATGAGCAAGGCAGGCATAAATGAAACAGCATCAGGTAACAAATGCATAAAAAAGGGATGGAAGCTTTAGCATATAGAATATTTTAATCAAAAATATACCCAAGATAAAAGTCTAAGGAAGCAACCAAAACAACTAAATAAAAACAAATTGAGGAAGCGACAGACGTAGAAGCCATAACTCAATAGTGAGTTACGTGTGTCCATCCTGACCTGCAGAGAGCTCATGCTGAGCTGGAGAGCATCGCTGGGTCTGAACCTGTCACTGCTGCAAGGGATCTCACATGAGTGGAAGATGGATGGATGGATGGATGGATGGATGGATGGATGGATGGATGGATGGATGGATGGATGGATGGATGGATGGATGGATGAATGGATGGATGGACGGATGGATGGATGGATGGATGGAGGGACGGATAGATGGATGTAGGGAGGGAGGGATGGATGGATGGATGGATGGATGGATGGATGGATGGATGGATGGATGGAAGGACCGACAGACGGATGGATGGATGGATGGATGGAGGGACGGATGGATGGATGGATGAATGGAGGGAGGGAGGGACGGATGGATGGATGGATGGATGGATGGACGGAGGGGGGGACGGATGGATGGATGAATGGAGGGAGGGAGGGAGGGAGGGAGGGATGGATGGATGAAGGGATGGATGGATGAAGGGATGGATGGAAGGACCGACAGACGGATGGATGGATGGATGGATGGATGGAGGGACGGATGGACGGATGGATGGATGGATGGATGGATGGATGGATGGATGGATGGATGGATGGATGGATGGATGGAGGGAGGGAGGGACGGACGGATGGATGGATGGAGGAAGGGAGGGACGGATGGATGGATGGATGGATGGATGGATGAAGGGAGGGATGGAAGGACCGACAGACGGATGGATGGATGGATGGATGGATGGATGGATGGATGGATGGATGGATGGAGGGACAGATAGATGGATGTAGGGAGGGAGGGATGGATGGATGGATGGATGGATGGATGGATGGATGGATGGATGGAAGGACCGACAGACGGATGGATGGATGGATGGATGGATGGATGGATGGATGGATGGATGGATGGATGGAAGGACCGACAGACGGATGGATGGATGGATGGATGGATGGATGGATGGATGGATGGAGGGACGGATAGATGGATGTAGGGAGGGAGGGATGGATGGATGGATGGATGGAGGGAGGGAGGGACGGATGGATGGATGGATGGATGGATGGATGGACGGAGGGGGGGACGGATGGATGGATGAATGGAGGGAGGGAGGGAGCGTTGGATGGATGAAGAGAGGGATAGAAGGACCGACAGACAGATGGAGGGATGGATAGAGGGATGTATGGATGGATGGATGGACAGATGGATGATTGATGGATGGAGGGATGGATAGAGGGAGGGATGATGGATGGATGGATGGATGGATGGATGGATAGATGGATGATGGATGGACGGACGGACGGATGGATGGATGGAGGGAGGGAGGGAGGGAGGGAGGGATGGTGGACAGATGGATGGATGGAGGGATGTAGGTAGGATAGAGGGAGGGACGGACATGCGGATAGACGGCTGGATGGATGGATAGAGGGATGGATGGAGGGAGGGAGGGTGGACAGACGGACAAATGGATGGATGGATAGAGGGATGGATGGAGGGAGGGAGGGTGGATGGGTGGAGGGAGGGAGGGACAGACGGATAGATGGACTGACGGATGGATGGATGGAGGGAGGGATGGCTGGATGGATGGATGGATGGAGGGAGGGAGAGAGGGACGGACGGACAGATGGATGGATGGATAGAGGGATGGATGGATGGATGGATGGATGGATGGATGGATGGATGGATGGATGGATGGATGGATGGAGGGACAGACGGACAGATGGACTGATGGATGGATGGCATATCAAGACTTTTGTGCAGAAACTTTTAATTTTCAGTCAAACTCTTCACATCGTCCTCAGTTATATCAATTATTAAAGCGATTATTTTCTTTCTCTGGGTCTGAGTATAAAATCTCTGTGTGTTGTTAAAACGCTCTACTGCTTTATCAACATATTGTTGTGAAAAGAGGGGCTAAATGCCCATAAAGCACCACTCTGAGTCAGATTAATGTGAGCGTTTGTCTGTGATTAACAATTATGACATAAACCACAGAAGATAAATTCTCTGTTACAAAATGTAACAACAACTTAAGAATTTTAGTGAAAGAAAAACGATGGGAAATTTGTCCATCAGAGCTGCTCCGTTAGTCTTTAGCAGCAAACTAAAAGTAATGTGTTGGCTGCGCCGCTGACTCCTCCTGGCTGACTGCCTTTGTCTCCAATGCGGCCTCATCGCTCTTCCCCCGACTGGTCCTGAAGTTTCCGGCTCTGCAGCTTGGTCTAATTAATAGCTCACTGCCAAATATTGTCATAAGGAGGAAACCAATGGCTGCTGTCAGTTCCCAGACGCAGGAAAACCAACCCCACTTAGAGAAGTTCTAAACTGCAATCTCTGCATTTCTGATATTCTGAATTTAATTTTGTCTCGCTGACTTTTTATTTTTTTATTTATCGCTGTTGGCACTAAGTGACAAGGTAATTTGAGAGGTAACTTAATTGAGATTGGGGCCTGAGTCAGATCCAGTGCACAGCAGCCAAAAGCAGTAACGTAAAAAAAAAAGTTGAGCAGGAACAACTTCTTTGTTGCTTTAAAGTCTGTACTGAAAAAAAAAAATCATCCTCAAAGTCAAATAACTCTGCCTGGGACAAAAAGTCAATGGATATGATGCAGCTTTTATTCCTGCATTATTTGCCATTGCTTTAGATGCAGGGCTGAACAGTAGCGAGCTGCACACTGGTGCAGTTGGTAGCACTGATGCCTTGCGGCAAAGAGGGCCGGGGTTCCAATTCTGGTCTGGAAACTGTCTGCATGGAGTTTGCATTTTCTTCCTGTGCATGCATGGGTTCTCCCTGGGTGCTTCTTCCCAAAGTCCAAAAGATTAGGTTAATTGGTGTCTCTAAATTGCCCTAAGGTAATGAAACTGAATTGAATATCAAACAAATCTTACAATGTATGCTTGGCTTTTGCTGCTTTTAAGTATAAAACAATGCCTAAGGTTTTTTTTCACTGTCCTTTACATCTCCAAATTATACAGAATCATCTTATTAAAAAGTATCTATACCCCTTTTAGTGAACTTTGATTAGATTTTATGTGATAAACAAACCCAAAGATGCTCCTAATTGTTAAGTTGAAGGAAAATAAGGCGGGAGTTTGTTATGGATTTGTACATGGCTGCATGATCTAAACCCATTTTACTGCAAATCTGGTTGTGTTTTTTTGCCTTTCTTTTAAGTCCACACACCTTGTGATCAATTCTGACCACCTTCTACATAAGTACTGAACAAAAGCATCACCAAAGCATGATGCTGCCACCACCATATTTCAGTATGGGAACGATGCGGTCAGGGTAATATACAATTGTATATCTTCACCACGCATGGCGTTTTCCCTGTAGGCCAGGACTTTTGGCATCGTTCTCATCCGACCAGAGCATTTTCCTCCATACCTGCTCTGTCCTCATACATGTTTTGCGGCAAACACCTAACAGGATGGCTTATGGCTGTCCCTGTTTGCAGATAATCCCACTTTTGCATTTCAAAATGAAATATTGGTCTTCTGTTGGATTTTCTGAGAACAACTCTTCTTGCTCATGTCTTTGAAGGTTTGATTCAGCTCACGCTCCGAAGCTTTACCTGACTACTCCTCCCTGCTGGGCGGCACGGTGTCACAGTGGTTAGCTCCGGTTTCCCCTACCACTGAAAGACATGCTGGTCGGGTCGGGCATTAGTGGTGGCGTGCTCAGCCTAACCCTCCATCTGATCTACGAAATTTGGTTGTATGTATAATGACAAAGCACCTTATCCTTATCCTCTGGCCTCCACCACCAGAGTCCAGACCCCAGGGGGAAGACTTCACTAATCCTAATCCTAAAAGTGAACGTCCATGCTCATAGATATTTGTAGCGTTCATGTATTCTGCCAGGGTCTGAACTCTAAAGAACGTTTTATGTCATAAATCTCTCTAATTGCCTCTTTTTGTCTGTATGAGTGTCTCCAGACGGACATGCTTTTTGTTCAGCAATGCCATCTGCCATCTCTTTTATATTACTATTTAGTAAATTCTGAAGGCCACGGTTGCACTGGATTTTATTTAGGTGTATCAGACTAAACAGGTTAAACACAAATGGATATTGTACCTTTCATATTTCTAATAAAAATTAACCATTTATCGTATTGTACTTCACAAGAATGTGCTAACTTGTGTTAGTTTGTGACCGGCACAAGTTAGACATGATTCCTGGAATAGTATCTATGTCGTGGAACAAATAAAGCAATGAAGTCCCACAGCTGAAGGACTGCCCAGTGTTAAGCTCACTATAGGTGTGCAAGTCATAGCCAAATTTATGTGAAAGATTTTGCAACTACCATGGGTTGTTTAATTTTATTCTGTGCTTTCACCATTTCTGAAAACGTGTAAAAAAAACAAATTCCGTGCCTTTAAAAAGCATAACTTCACTGTGTGCTTGAAAACCTGAGAGCAGATTCATACAAAAGTCCACATGCACGCTGCTTTTCTTTCCTCCAAACTCAAATTCATATCCCTCAATGTTTTGCCTTGATACATAATGGAATGACACTGACATTTCCCTCCGACTATTCCACCCGAACATGTCCACGGAACAATGCAAACAAAAGCAGTGTATCCTTGAAGCTCTTTCTTGAGGCTGAGCCAACGTGACGCTCTATCCTTTCTTTTAAAAGCATACAATTTAAATGTTGATTCTCAAGCTCTTCTGAAAACATCTCAGTTCGCCGCTCTGGCCGGTCCCATTCATTGTACGTCCTCGAGATAAATGCAAAGAGGCCGGCTTTGTTGCCTAGTGTTTTATCCTCGACAAATTCTTCCAAATGTTGAGAGCTGTTTATTAAAGTGACAATGATCAATAATGACTGATGTCGTAATTATAGGCCATTGCAGTGCAGTTTGACATTGCATTTTAAGTAGGCTGAGGAAGAAAAAGCAAAAAGCAGCTCCATCAAGAACTCGTTCATCTCCTACAGCATTTCTTTCTCTAATTAATCTTCATTTTGAGGACGGATCAGTCTCGCTAACGCAGTTTTATCATTGCTCACTGTTATGCTGTATTCTGCTAGGAAAAAAAAAAAAGGCCAGCTGCTGAACCTGAAGCCAGTGCTGCATGTTTGTTGTTTGGAAGTCAGTGGAAAAGTGAATAATGTATGTATATTGCGCTGTTCTAATTTCTCAACCCTGATTCTTCCCTGTTTCTCTGGTATTTCTGTTTGTCTTGTTTTTCTTCACAGTATTGACTTTTCTGTCTGCTAGTACTGCTGCTGTTGCCATCAAGGGCAGGCGCTGCATCCCTGATTTAGGAGGGAAATGTGATGTTAAAGGCTGCAAAGAAACAGTCATTTGGTAACAGGACTAGGAGAAAGGAACATAAGCTCGGACATTGCAACAGTGTGTAATTATTTTAGTAGTTACAACATTTTAAAAAATTTAATTTACTCTGTTATGGTACATGCAAGTTTCATTTGATAATGATAAAAAATGTCCAAACATCTCATGTATTAAGTCTAAGCGTATTCATCCATGCTTAGATCAATGGGAGCATTAGAGCACATGACATGGATAATGTGCACATCTGTGCTTGCGACACAAATGCCGAACATCATCTGCAGGTTTTGGAGGCTTTTGTTTGAAAACATATGTCTGAAAAATGTGTAGCTGCTCAGATCTTAGATAAATGAGCGAGAAAACGTGTTTTACTCCAGTATCATGAGCGTTATCATGACAAATGGTAACGCGAGACAACAAGAGACATCCATCAGCTCCGATGTGAAATAAAAGTTTTTCAAATTCAAATTTGTTTTTGTTTACAAATTGTTAAACTGCCGTGAACAAAGGGTAATTTTTTTTTCTTCCAAATCCACAAATTTTCTTCTTATTTGCACTTCACAAAGCTTTTCCAATTTGTGGGTCGCTGTGTTAAACCACCCAGTTACTAACACAGGAAAGGCGAGTTACAATGGAAGCAAAATGTAGTGGAAGATCTAAAAAAAAAAAAATACAACAATAAATGCAAAAAAAGAAAGCAAGACTAGGAAACCAAAAAATAAAACAACTTGGCAAGTTAAACAAGGTAAAGGGACATAGCCTGTAAGTTTTAGGTTAAAAACCGTTAGCTGGAAGGGAGGGAGCAGGATGTAAACCCGAGGATGTAAGGAAGTAGAAAACCTGGGAGTCTGAACAAGGACAGCTGTGCTGTTCACCAGTGAATGGCAGGTGTGGTCAGATTGAAACAATAACACCTGGGGAAATGTAAGGAAATCGTAAGATAAGGCAAAGTAATCCAAAAATGAACAAACATAAAGAAGAAACCAAGAAGAAATATAAAAACCAATGCAAAGCAACTCCACACCTGCATTGCAGTAATAATCAAAGCGTCTCATTAACTGGCCAAACTGTTTTTAACAGAGCTTCAGGTGAAACACGTTTTTTTTTTTTCTCTATTGTAAATGCTACACAACACAGCTTTTGCACTTTGTAGACCGGAACATCAGCAGTGCACAGTGACAAGCTCGGCAATCTTTGCACTGTGCAGCAGTCAGAGTGGACATTTATTGAAGCTCGACCACAGTTTTATGCATAAAAGCGATGCACTCCTCTCTGGATCATAGAAAGTCATCATAACATTAATTCCTTTGTTGTTTCTGTTCCTGTTGGTCTCCATGACAGAGGTAGTTATATTGTTGCTTTGAGCAAACAAATAGGCCATCACAGCTAAAACTACTGCATTCCTGCACGTAAAACATCTACTTGATATTTTGAGAACTACACCTCTTTTACTTTTCACTACATGAAACTCCACTGTGGGATACAGGGTTCACCGCCGACTGCCCCATGCAGCCCAGGGCATGCTGCCTCTGGTCTGTTGGGGACATTAGCATGCAGTTGTGGCTCTCATTGACTGCCAGACTTCAGCAGCATAAAAAGCTGCCATCCAGCTGATTGATAACACAGACCTTATTGACACAGAGTCCTTCGTATAAACAGGCATCAATAAAAAGCACATTTTGACTCTTCTCATTAAGAATAAGCAAAAGGTGCGTTAACGGTGGCTGCTTTTCATTAGGGGAGGTCTAGCTACTGTGTGTTCTAGCTATCTGTCATGCTTTATTTAGAGACATAGTGGAACTGAGCTGCCGTTAAGTTTTTCCCCCCGTCCTTCCATGCCGCCGTAATTAAAAATGTCTGCTGAGAATTTCCGTCCTGGACAGAGGGAAACTCGCATCTACTTATGCACCATCTGATTGTTGATCTGGGAGATGGAGGGCAGCAGCGTTCGCCCCAGTATGAGAGATAACCAGGCAGGGCGCTCCCCTGTTGGAGCTCTGGAGAAAGGCCGGCACTGGCTCTGCCTCAGTCTGCCAGCGTTTGAAGGGATTTAAGCCTAAACATCATTGAAGCATGGCCAAATCCTTCCAAAATGCATTGCCATAAGGCTTCTTTTTCTGGTTCTCAGCCAGAAAAATAGACCGCTTCCTCTGGATCAAGGGCCAACCTTTGTCTCAAATGAAGGAGTTCAAGCATCTTGGTGTCTCGTGCGGCTGCAGGTACACTCCTCTCTGGTTTGTTGATGTCAAGGAAGTTCCGACTCTCGCCTTAGGTCATGAGATACAAAAATAAAATACATCTAAATTAAGTCATATTAGATTTCAGCATTTTTATGACCCCTTATCTTCAGAATTTCTGACAAGAAACATTTACATATGCCTGAATAAGATTCTCTCTGTTTATTCTAATATGCACAATGTGTTTATTGTTGATGGCGTAACCACTGAGCTATATAATACACTGGAGTGTTGATTTTGCCGAAAAACTGAAGTCACTGGCCGCCATCTTGCTACTCCCTACTCTCACAGAATCCCATAGGATTTGGTTGCAACAACAAGCAGTTTTCTGGCTGAGTGAAAACGTTTTACAGGTAATTCTACAGTGAGTGGATGTACTAACACTATTAACTATTAGGAAATTAGGTGCTGAAATATTTTACATGTTATTTATATTAAATATACATATATGTATATATAAATATTTGTACATGTATATATGTATATATATGTATACATATATGTAAATATATGTTTTTGTATATTGTTATTTATATATTTATAAATGTTATATATGTATATTTAAATAAATAAAATGCTAAATATTTCAGCACATGACTTTCTCAGTTCTTGATAGTTTTAGAACATAACATAAAAGTATATGGCATTTGACATTTTAAAAGTTTTAAGCCACCCCTGAACATGAGAAAATCCTCGTTATTCAATGCTGTAGCGCACATATTCCCTAGTTACTGGGGGAAAATAGGGAGTACCAATATGGCGGCTGGTGGCTTCACAGCGACTCGTTCAAACAGCCGGCGATTAGCACTCCAGTGTATAATATAACTCAGTGGGCGTAACCCTTTTAGTTTTATATAGAGTCAAGCTCAAAAAGACACAAATCCCATTAGCAGGTTTTGATGTAAATATGAGACAAGATTTTCCCAAAAGACAGTAAAATTTACAAGAATGTAAAAAAAGCATAATGTTTATTATTATTATTATCATTTATACCTTTCTCAATAATCAATGGGACTATCCAGGGTGCTATAAGAGGAACAAAACCATTATAATTTCAATTCACCTTTTCAAATGTCACCACTGGTATTCTGACAACTCGTCTTGATGTTGGAAGGTGAGGCAATTGTATTTATAAAGCACTTTTCACTGTCTCCGTCCATGGATTCCCCATTAAGTTCAAGTCGTAACAACATATTGATCTCACTTCCAGTCGGATTAAAACATGTTGGTAAAAATTAAAAGATGACTTTAAATCTGAACCTTACATGGTGCAGTGGTCTTAACTTCACCATGTATTGTAAGGTCTCATTAGCAAGTCCGATAAGTAAGTTAAGTTAAACTTCACGACGAGGAGTAGCCTGCGTCCTGCAAAGTCTTGCACCTTGCTGCTTTCTAAGCGCAGCCCGGCTGGTAATCCTCCTCGGGTTTCCGCAGCACAAATCATCCACCGTTAGATCCATGTAGGCTGAACTTGAGCCCATCCAAAAATAACCCACATCTCCAAAAGCCAATATCTTCCTGAGCATGTTCTGCTGCAAATTTAATCCTGGTTGTCTTACTCTTGCTACGGGGGGAAACCATTAGCGCGCTCTGCCTCTGCGAGAGCACTCCCTGCTTCAAGCTGTCAGTGAACTAATGTCTATGCGCTGATTCATCCTTAGCTGCTTTCAGCGCTGCTTGTACAACTTGCTCTTAGCTAGAATTCCTGAATTTTGGAAACTTTTTCATAAAGTTACAAGATGGAGGATCGATATCCTGCTGACGTGGCAAACAGACGTAGGAATCACTGACATTCATCTTCTCCTCTGAGCTCAGTTCACTTCACCTGTTGCATATGTTGCAAACTAACGGGACAAAAGTTAATCAGAGTATAGCGGACGCTTCATGTCAAATACACACAGGTTTTCTTCAGCAGACAAACCGTGGAAAGGTAGAGCGCAATAATAGTTGATGTCACTGACAATTTAAATAATTGGTTTCAAGAATGAGAAACCAATGTTATAAACATATAAAATGAGATTTTATTACTCAGAGTGACTAAAACCCTGAAAGTTGTTTTCTCAGAAATTAGAATATTACATGTGAGTTATTTTTTTTTTATTTATTTTATCCAGAAACCTTATATTATGGTCTACACAATCACAGGGAAGACTGCTGAGTCTATATCACTCCAGAATACAGCCATTGACCCCCCAAGGTTGATTTAAGAGTTTTAAAACAAATCACAAGGTGTGGACTGAAGCTGGAGTCAGTGCCTCAAGATTCACAGATTTATCCAGAACATGGGCTACGACTGTCACACTTCTTGGGCTAAGCCACTCCTAAGCCAGAGACTGCACCACAGACATTTTACCCAGGCTAAGTAGAAAAGCCCTGGACTATTGCTCAGTGGCCCAAAGTCCTCTATTCAGATTAAAGTAGGTTTTGCATTTCATTTTGGGGGTCTGCTTTAAAAAGAAAATGCTGGGTTTTCTACATTTAAATTGCTATACAAGACCAGCATTACTGAGTAATAATATGTTTAAAAAAAGTAATTTTGCAAAATTAAATTTTACATTTTTGACAAATTAGAACACAGTAGCAAAGTAATTTTGTTCTGATTACTGAATTTAAAAGGTGACAGACATGTAATATACACATTTATTACTCACAAAGTGGCATATTTCTAGCATTTCTGAGAGTTGTCCAGCAGAAAATCAAACCTTCCTCAAGCAGGATGAGCCAGAAAAGCTGAGTAACCTCTCTGTTTACCAAGTACTTAATCAAAGCACATTAATGAACATTTTAGTGGAAGGAAAGCATTTAATAGAAAAATAGGCACAAGCAGCAGGGATAACCATAGCCTTGAGAGGATTGTGAAGCAAAGCCCATTCAAGAAATCACTGCTCAGAGCTTTAAGAGCCACCACAAACAGACATATTCAGGACACGGGCTACAACTGTCACATTCCTTCTAAAGCAGCCTCAGAAGCTTCTCACCTGGGCTAAGGAGACAAAGGAGTGGACTGCTGTGCAGTGGCCCCAAAGCCCTCCCTTCAAATGAAAGCAAATTGTGCAAAAAAAACCTTAGAAATCAAGGTTCCAGAGTCTGAACACTGCAAAAACGGAACTTAAAATAAGTAAAATGTTCTTAAAATTTGTGTATTTGTCCTTGATTTCAGCAGGTAAATAAGATGATTTGCCAATGGAATAAGATTTTTGCACTTAATATAGGAACAACTCATCTCCATCATCTTATTTCAAGTGCAGGATGTCTAATTATCTTATTTTAGGGGTCACAATACTCATTCCATTGGCAAATAATCCTGCTCAAATCAAGGACAAATACACTAACTTTAAGAACATTTTACTTATTTCTAGATCAGTTTTTGCGGTGAAGGAGGATTTCAGAGGCCCAGAACCCAAGCTACCTGAGGTCCAGTTGAGGTTTCAACACTCTGGGAGGAGTTGGAAAACAATTGTCACCTGCTGCTGCTGCTGGTCCACTGGGTTTTATCAAGTCAACACAAACTCATCTAACTGTAGAAGAGGAAAGACATCAGAACCAACTATGCATATGAGCTGAAGGGTGCTAATAAAGCAGCTTCCTTAACACCTCTGCAGAGCCATGGGCACAGGACTATATCATCCATTCTATGGATCAAAGCAGCGATTCATGTCAGAATAATAAATTGCTGACCATGCAGCACATGTAATGAAACCATATGCTGTTTTAAAGCATCTTGAGTGACATTCTTAGAGATTGAGCCATAATTATTAATACGAACAGAAATTAGAATTTAACATATATCAATAAGGATCTGATCTGAGTTTCACTTTTTCAATTGAGTCACTCATAAATTAACATTAATGACATTCCTATTGAGTTGTGCTCGTGGTTGATCATATTAAGGATCAGCACTATTTGATTTTTTTTTTAGCTTTTATTTCCTGTTTGACTTTACAATACAAGCAGCACATTGCACAATGAAGGAAGTCGGGGGAATCTAAGCTGCAGCTGTGGAGGAATAGAGGTTTTCTGTACCTATTTTCTTACAATTCCTTCAAATCTTTTTTTTTTACATTTGTTTCATTTTTTTTCTCTGCTTTTCAACAATGACTTACCATTTCGCTTTAAGGCTCTGACAAGAAAAATGTCCTCCATAAATCATCTCTTTAGAAATATAGCATTGATCTTAGAGGGAAGCTCTCTGACGATCTTCAGTTGTTGCTGATCAATGCCAACAGGGACCTTTGACCCGCGGTGCTACATCAAAAAACTCCAACGTGCGCCGCCTCCCTGGGATCGAAGCGTGCTTTGGCGTATTGATCTCCAGCGGGATTTTGCTCCAAAGCCGTATCCCGCTCGCATCGCCCTCACACATTTACAAGTTTTCATCTGTAAAAGAACTTTTAAATTACCATTCCTGATCCCTGGCTGTCGAAGGTTGTGACAGTTCCACCTCTTCGGCAGCAACAGATGAACTCTGCGCTGTCATATTATAATGAAGCCACAGATTCTTCACGGTGCACCTTTTAGTTTGTCTGCTGTTGTTGGCAGCAATGAAAATGCTCTGCCTGTAATTAGGCTCAGCAGCAAAAGACATTTTCCCGCCCGTATCTTGCCAATTATCTCACATTCGGAGCAAAATGTGCATTCGTATGTGTGTGTGTGTGTGTGCGCGGGCTTTCTGTCAGTGGTCCTGCTCTGCTGCTGAGTTTCATATCAGTCATTACGAACAAAAACATTGATTGAATGGAAATTGCATTTCAGTCATTACTTGACTGTACTGAGACCTTTTGGCTCTGTTAACTAATCAGCGGATTGCTCATTTAAATTTTAGATGACAGCGTCTCTCGGTGTGCTTTTTGCGGTGAGTGAGCAGACTTGAGGCAGGGAGAGGTTTTAATTTCTTTTCTTTTTTTTTTTAACTAACACACAAACACAGAGGTGAGGCGACTACGTGTGTAAACAAACACATTCTAAAACTTGATATGCACATTTACGATTAGGCTATTATTCTCCTTGATACGACAGTGTTTGTGTGTTGTTGGCTCTGCATGTAAAGACTAAGAGGTTCTTTTTGCAGCCCCTTTTATTTCTTATTCTTGCTTTCATTTCCTATTTTTTTCCCCATGTGTCCTGTCTTTAAATTTCAGGCATGTATAATACAGAGGCTGGTTGTCTATCCGTACGTAACATATGGAGTTATTAGGCGTCATGGTTTTGAATTTATTTCTCTCTCAAACTGTTTTTTAAGGCTACTTTCTACAGAATTTTGTTTTCTTTCAAAATAACAAAACAAGAAACAAATCTAGAACACACTGTTCATTTAGCGTTTATATTTGTCTGTAATAAAAATAAATAGATCTCCTTTCCAACAGTAGTTCTGTTCTGGATTTACGTCACGCTTTAAACACGTGTCGTTTTCCGGTCCAGCTTTACGGTACCGCCATCCTAGACGAGGCTGCAGCCCCAACACATGCTTACACAGTCAACATTACAGGATTGTTTGTGTTTGTCTTGTCGAGGAGGAGAAATGAGAAGAGATAAGGAGCCGGAATCCTCCTGTTTGTATGTGTCTCTATCACAGAAGCCTGACAGCCGTCATACTCGCCAAGCAAAAACACCTCGCATCTGCAAAAAAGTCAGGGGAAGCAAAACGCGTTACCAGTGCCTTTTGCAATCTCTAAAAATTGGGCATCACTTTTTATTAGCGGACATGGTGAAAAAAATGCCTTTTCCTAATCACACCTATTCTTCATGCACCGATGTGTTTGATGTCGATGGACTTTTGTTGTGTAAAAAAGGAAAATTACATTAAATTAAAACATATGAGCTGAGCCCGACTGTTAGAGATTACTTTCATTTTTAATTGTTGGGAGTCCAGGAGAGCAACAAAAGAAACTAAAGGATAAAAAAAAGAAAATGTGGGTTGCTTCTTGTGCAGGGAGAACCCATTACCTTCAGAGCTGGACAGTTTCTAGCATTTTTCTGTTAGAATTGAAAGCTGTAGTCAGTCAGGTCAGAGCTGTGTTTACACAGAGGTTGTTTTCGACCAGCGATCCCAGAGGAGAACAGAAACGGTGCCTGACCTGCAGCGTTGTGTGTCACGTGGTTCGGACTAAACATAACACCATGAACTGTCAGAAAAAAAAAAGAAAAGCAAAACAAGTTAATAACCGCTGCAATCAGCAGTTCTTCCCATTACTATCAATAAACATCTTACTTAGAGAAGTATTGGATCTTTTCACACCTGATAATAACCGCTATCTTGGGTAATCGGACCAGAAGTAAAAAAAGATCTAAGGCTATTTATTTGCTTTAAATAAGAAAGGACACAAAAAACATAAAAACTGACCTCCCTGACTTTACTAATCCATTGGTCCCAGCAGCGATGTTTCAACCTCTAGAGGAATGTTGACATTTATTTTTCTTTCTAATTAATTGCAGACTCTTTGGGCTTGTTTGGTGCAAGACCTAAAAAAGGTGAAATAGTACTTCTGCATGGATTTATATGGAAATTGTTGTTGTTGTTGTTGTTAAGAGATCAAATATAATTCTTCTCCTTTTCTTTTTTCTTTTTAACATGTCCTGTCTGGAAGTGTAACAGAGTATATTGAGAGTTGCTGTCTTAACGACAAAAAGAGCCCAACCGATTTTACTTTCACAAGTGGAGCCTTACTGCTTTCACCATAGTGCTCCACTGGATTTATATACACAAGAAGCTTTATTAGATATTATTCTGGGACTATTTCATGTTCAATGGACACAAAAACGTGAAAGTACAAGAGAAAAAAGTGAAGAGAAAAAGATGAGACAAAATGCTAAATCCAACCTGACAAAAAGACAAACGTAGTACCAAAAGTACCCAGCCACACTCACACGTACCAACGCTAGCACCCCCACATGCATATACTCTTACTGCTAGAAGAAAATAAAAAATAAATAAATATTTATAAATAAAAATAAAACTAATTTTGAAACATTGTCATCCAGTTTCATTGTTCATCTGGAGGCAACATTTAATGCAAAATTCACTGCTTAGAAGAGAAACAGATTAAGTAGAATTCATTTGGGACACAAATATTTGAATGAATGAATTCACAAGATGTCATTTTCCAGAATAATCTAAATTTAAATAAAAATTCTGATGCCAGAAAACTTTATAGAGCACAAAGATGCCACCACTATAAGCACCTTTGTTTTATTTTATTATTTATAAATTTTTAATCTGAAGCACAGTCAGATTTTAGACTTGGCAGGATAGAGGGCAAATGTTGTGCTCTTTTTTTTCTAGTTATATGAGTTATGGTGTTTCCTTAATTGTGCTATTTTTCACAAAGATGACAATGCAGGTTTTGTCTTTGTGGTCCTGGGCAGAAAAATTATCCAAATGGGGAAAACTATAAATCTCTTTATAATATTTTTTTCAAGCATCCATTGTTGTTGTTTCTCTGCTCCGGCTCATTATCTAACCTCCTTCTGGACCGGTATTTTACTGCCACACACAGACTGGGCGGTCACAAATTCTAGCCTGGAAATTAATTTTGCCCTTTGATGGCATCAAAAGAGTCTTCCTGGTAGACACACAAATGTACCTACACAGTTTAACCTCATCAGTTTCACTTTTGAAGTTCATGTGATGCATGCATGAACCTTGTTTTGCTTATTTTTTAGTGTATATCCTTCCGGAAGTGAATCTGCTTGCATACTCTGCTTTGATGCCCTTTCTGCTTTATTCAGGGCCATTTGTGGACCACTACTCTGAGCAACCATTTGGAACAAAGAGACAGCCTTTGTTACAAAGTAATAAATCTGATTTTCTGAAGTGATATTTGAATTTGATCTTTGGTTGAGCGTCATATACACAGGCACTCGAAAATGTACACACTGCTGTTAAAGTACCACGGATGTCGGATGTAAATAATTTGACCCTTATAAATGATTTCAAAAGCTTTTTCATATATATAGTCATACTCAGTAAATCAAAGGTTTTCTGCATCACTCTGGGAAAGGATGTTACACATTTGATTCTGTAATTTTGGCAATGTTTTTAGTTTTTGCATTGGTTTGCTATGTGTTTAGCTGTGATATCATTCTGGGGGGCAGATTACCCTTTCTAAAAAGAAAGTATTCCTGGCTCAGTGTGTGCTTCTGTGTTCTTTTGTCTCTTTTTGTCTCTGCTTAGTTTTCTAAAAACCTCAGTCAGACGAGGCAGATGTACGTTCACATTGAGCCTGGTTCTGGTTCTTCAGGAGGTTTCTTCCTTCTAAAGGGGAGTTTTCCTCTCCACTGTCGCCTCATGCTTGCTCAGTATGAGGGATTGCTGCAAAGCCATCAACAATGCAGACGACTGTCCACTGTGGCTCTACGCTCTTTCAGGAGGAGTGAATGCTGCTTGGAGAGACTTGATGCAACCTGCTGGGTTTCCTTAGATAGAAAACATTTTGTTTTCTATATAAATAAAATTTAATTGAATTGAGGTTAAGAATAGAAGTCCTCAAAACCTGTTTAGTATAGGACCTTAAGTGACATGTCCTGATAAAAGAAAACTATTTTTTTATATTATCACCAGTTGTCCCTGCTATGATGAGCTATAAACCGTCAATGAAACTCTTCATTCAGGTTCCCACTGTGTAAATACTACAGAAACTATAAGTCAGAACTATCTAACATAGATCAGGTTCCACTGAGATAGCTACCATGCTCAGGGGGGATGCCGGGAATTTTGTCTTTAATGCAATATATTCTATTTATAAATCATTTCTTGAAGTCAACCTTGCTGGGAGCTGAGGGAATGGATTGCTCAGCCCGGGAAGTCTGTGTAAGTCTGGATACGGTTCTTATCTAGAATTACCTTGGGATTCTGTCTGGCCCTTGCTGGGGACTCATCGGCATCTTCTGGTCAATTTAGCCTCTGCTTGCATCATCTGGTCAAGTCTGTCTCTGCATGAATCGCCCGGTCATTCGCAAGTTCCTGTCACAATCACCTGGTCAAGCCTGACTCTTTTACCTCCAGTCGTTCCTGCCACCATCTCCTATTAAAAAAACAAAACAGTGCAAACACTGTCTGGCTCAAATATCAGGTTCCTAGAGCTCCTACGCATTACAGTATTGACTACTGTCAAGATGGAAGGACCATTTCACCCAGTAAAACAAAAGTGTTTCTGTAAAGGATTACCAACTATAGCTTTAATTGGCCTGGGACTAATCAATAAATTGGACTGAAAGATGTTTGCTACTCCTACTGCTTGCCAAGTATTAGGAATGTAAAAACCTAAATAATTAGGAGTTGACCTGTTGATAGTAACATATACTCTTGCTGTAGCCAGGTGTTTGTGAAGCAAAAGACATTAATCTGATTATCACAAGTCACATAATTTACTAACAGTCTTTAAATAAAGAGCTTGGGTTCAATAAACCACATCTAAATGTTTTATTTTTCTGTTCAGTTGGAGTAGTATGTATTCTAAAAATATTACGTATCATTTGTTCCTTTTAGGATTGTTTTATTACATTTGATTTTGGCCAAAACACTGTCTCAGTCACTGCACATAATGCATATGTATATAGTGTGCTTCTAACATTGGTCCTAGGGCAAGACCATTAAGGCTAAGTGTTTTTAGTCAATTTGAATAAATTCACCTATTTTACAAGTAGTTTTATGACAGATTTTTTTTTTTACGATTCTGTATATCAGGACATAAATGTGTAAAGAATATTTCAATTCAATATCATGGTTTCATGTTTTAAAAACACAAAAAACAGGCATTTCAGCAGTGATGCGCAGACTTTTGAGAGCCATTGTAGATCACAACAGGGAGGAGCGTGTTGGGTATTAGTAGACAATTGTGTGGAACAATCTGGACCAAATTACCTGCAGCTAAACATCTGTGATAGCACGTATGAAGAGGTGGAGGACAGCGACAGCAGAATGGACTAGGAATCTATCACTAAATTCATGTAAAAGAAGGGGTTGAGTAGACTGTAGCTGTTGAGGAAAGCCAGATGCTTTTTTTACACATGTGCTGCATGTAACCAATATCTGTTACATTTTTACAATGGTTATTCTATTTTGTTTATTTTACTTCGCATTGGATTTTTTATTAGATCCACTGTTGTAACAAATACATTTTTAAAGAGGTATTTAACAAATACATCTGCCTGTCTGGGGGATATTAAGGTAGCCTACATTTTAAAAAAAATCGATCTATTTCAGGGGCCTAAGTCAGTTTGATTAGAACATCAGATGCAGAAAATAAATTGTTGCTGAGGTTTGCTTGGTATTAATTTAGTTGTTCTCAAACGGACATACCCACATCATCAGCATGTCTGCAAAATTATGCTACAGAGAAGTACCTTACAAGACACAAAACAGCGGTTGATACAGTCGAAAGTAAATTTCAAACTATAGCAGTTTTATTTCTTTCCCCGAAGCATATTTGATGCTTAGATCAAGTCTTTCTTGAACTGAACTTTCAGTTTGCCCTGAAATGAACTAAAATGAACAAAACATTTGTACAAGGTTCTGTTTACTAATGTTTTCCTTGCTGTGTCTCATTTCACAGCAAGGACTGAAAACTATTTAAGCACCTAGAGTGGAAATACACCTAGAGTGGAAATACAGTATATTTCTAGTACCTTTGTTTAGGTGCTTCAGTATGTGTTTTACTTCGAATTGGACAGGTGTTCTGTGATTAGATTTTTTTTTATCTGCATCTCTTAAACCGTCCACAGCATGCTGAGTGTTGTTGTATTGCTTGTCTTTGTTTATACGAAGAATGACAGATTGAAAAATTGTCTAACGCATATGTGCATATCTCTTACTCTTACAACAATGTCTTCCAACGTTAGCAATAATATGATTTTATTTTCTCAGCTGAGATACAGATTTTTTTTTTTAACTTTCATGGGAAATTTATAACTTTTTCAGTGTCTGTTTCTTATTCAAGAGAAAGACATTTCTCACCACTGTGAGCGCTGACAGGCTGAAAACCTGTCACCGGATCTCCTCCTGTAGGCTTACGCTCTCCTGTTTGGAGTCAACAGGGACAATGAATTCTGGAGAGAGCAGGTAACGCTGTTTGGGTGAATACAGACAAGACGCTGGCTCCCTTGTCTTTCCGAGAGGCAGCGGAGCGTCCACTTCTATCTCACACACTGGCAAGCTTCCATCCAGCTATCTCATACCTTTCATTTTAGGGTTTATGAACTCTGATGCATGCAAGAGCGAGCACATGCACAGGGGAAATGGGAAAGTGAAAACACCCATTGCTATTGGTACGGCAACCGCTTTCAATTTAGGCGATTTCATGCTTTTAGGGGCGAAAAAGTAGATGGCTGCATCTAAACTAATAAAGGAAGGAATCTGTCATTTCAAAGAGGAATGCTGTTTTCATACCTCTGCATAGCTGGAGTCGCTCTGCAGAAACAGCTTTCACTTCGAGGATGTCACAGAGATTGCGGTAAAAAAAAAAAAACTCAATGCTTTATTTCTGTAACAACTCTCTCTCAGTACAATGGTTTAACTGAAAATCACAATGAATGACATATCAAAAATAGAGGAATCGTGTTTTTATACAATTTTGTTGTTATTTTCTTGGATTATTTCTTTAAATGTAGCATCAAAGTTTCCTGTCAATTTTGTGCAGGTCCCAAGCTAGGATAAATGCGGAAGTTTGCATCAGGAAGAGAATCCGGCATAAAACATTTGCCACATCTACCATGCGAGTCAAGGACATTATTTCCATACAAGATCAGTCAACAACCACAATTGGTGTTGGCGACTGACTGGATACTGATCAGCAAAGAAGAAGAGGAGGAAATCGTGTTCATAGGGCGTGAAAAAAGAGGAAAGGCAAGAGTCTAGGCCTAAGACTAGGTACTGAATGTTGGAACTATGACCAGAAAAGCTTAAGAGTTAGCTGACATGATTCAGACGAGGAAGGCGGACAAACTGTGTTCAGGAAATAGGTGAAAAGGTAACAAGACTAGGGCCTTGTACACACATAGTCAGGTCTTTACAAATATCTCTCCCACATTGTTTTTAAAACTAATATTGTATGCACATAACTAGAAACGTTTTCATCCACACAAACCTGTGTAAATTCACTATTGACTGTTGTTTTAAACATGCCAGACGCATAGGGGGCAGTATACCACAAAGCTAAAACCTACGTCAGCTAGTCAGAGTCCTACAAAATAAAACTGATGTTGAACAGCATTGTGCCTGTGTGAAACAGCTGACCTCCAAGCTCTTTTTCCTCCTTTGCACCTCAGCATATTGGAGGAGCTAGGCTTGTAAAAACAAACTAATAAAAAGCATCTGAACAAACTGTGATGTTTATAACGTTACATGTACGCTTTCACTTAGAAGTCTCGATATCGAGGTGAAAACAGGAAATGCTTAGTGGTGGCAAGGTAAGTAGTTGGAACTGAACCACCCGAGATGTCGTAGGTTATTGAATTTGTCCGGTTTAACATTGATTAGACGCATATTGTTAACAGTCACAACAACAACATTGAAAACAGCTCCTCTCTGACAGCCTTCATGTTTCACTCCACTGTATTGCCTAGTCTATAACAGTGACGTCAGTGCCGTGTGATGCGCCAGACCCTAAAACTCCGTCTTGTCACATACACACACAGGCTCAAGAACTCAAGAGTTTGTAGAAATCTCCACTTTGGCCGGAGTTTTCAGAATCATTTGTTTTTAGATATGTAAAACGCTGTTTATGTGTGGATGAAAGGCATAACCGCATAAAAATGTATCCGCGTTCCCAGATACCCAGTTTTTGTGGACTAGGCCTAGAGTTTTAGGAGCAGTGTTAAGCTGTTCTGTCATGGAGCGGATTGCAGGAGAAATGGTGTAGGAGTTACCTTGAAGGAGGCGTTTGTTAGGAATGTCCTTGAAGTGAAAACAGAGGACAGCGTAACGCTGATGAGCCTAAAGCTAGAAACTAAAGGTGTGATGTTTAATATTGTTAGTGGATATTTGTGGCAGCCTCTGGGGAACCTCCAGATTAATGGACAACTACAGCTAATGCTGTCAGGGAAACAAGTGGGAGAGTGCCTAATATTACTTGTGTTAGGAAAGTCAGGGAGAGTGAGGGAAAGATAAGGTGAGTTGGCAGTAGAATGAAGAAGTACAGGAGTATATACGGTATAATTATAAAAGGGATCAGCTAAGGAGAAGTGGGACACTGTGAGGACTGATAAGAGTCACCAGGAGAAAATGGTACATGGACTGACTTTAAATAGCACTTTTCTAGTCATACTGACCACTTTAATTACCTTGCGCTAAAGCCACATTTACCCAATCGCACTTCACTAAGTTTTACAAATTCATACACCGATACACTCAGGGACACATTGACATGGTACGCTGGAATCAAACCCACAACCTTCTGACTGCATAATGTCTACTCTACTCCACCCACTGTGCCAGTCACCCTGCGTACAGGAAAAAGTGAAGCTAGAGGTAGCTAAGGAGAAGCAAAGTGCGCACAGCGACTTGCATGATAGGTTTGGCGGTAAGAAGAGAGACAAGAAGTCATAAAGGTTGGCAAGACAGAGATGGAAACAATATTCAGAAGGCTAGGGTGATTAAGAATTGTGATGGAAATCTACTGACAGGTGCAGCAAGTTTGATAAGAAGATGGAATGAGTATTTTGACGAGTTGATGAATTAGGAAAATGAGAAAGAACAAAGAGCTTACCCTAACCCTAAGTAGCTGTAATGCACTGACAAGACAGACAAACCGATATTCTGCCTGACACTGTGTTGCGCTTTAAAAGGTTTACTTACATGAACCTGATAGAGACATTCAATTCAATAATCTGGCACTGACCAACTACAAATGTTAAGGCGGGATCATGTTAAACTCTATGGTATTAGAGTGGGACATCACCCAAGTTCCCATGTGTGTGAATTAATACTTCTGACTAAATAGTCTTGGTACACTTAATGTACATAAAACTAGTACTAGTAGCATATTATATATATATATATATATATATATATATATATATATATATATATATATATATATATATATATATATATATATAAATATATATATATATATATATATATATATATATATCCTCAACCTGTTATTTTTAGGGAGAGCCAACCTTCAAGTACAAAAGCCCCCTTAGGATCAGAAAAGTGAGAAAAGTCAAGATCCCCAATCATAGGACAGAGGAGCTTGGATTACAACCCTCAATCAGATACCACCACATTCTGAAACAAGGCAACAGTCTTGAAAAATAATTAGAAAATTGTTTTCATTCATTCTTCAGTTCTAGCAATCCTGTAAACATCCTTATTTGGAACCTAAATATAGATTTTCTTCTTGTAAATTGTTGTGAAAACATGATTTAACTGCCTTTTACTGGATGACAAAAGGCATCTGCAGAAATCCGATTAAACCACAGTCAATGCAAATTTTCATTGCGAAACTTAAAGTTAAGGTTTTGGCATTTCTTTGCCAGTCTAGGAGGTGAGGAAATCACAAGGTCCCAGATGATGAAACCCTTTTGAAACCAATTAGGTAATCTCAAAACCTAAGCTGTTTAAGATCAAGGCAGTTTCCCTGTGCTTCTGAGTAGATGCAATTTACCAAGTTAGCGCCTGACAGTGATGTTTTATGTTGTCAGATGTGAGCTCACGTACACATGCGCTCATATGAAAACACTCAGATGTGCTGAGATACCGATGCTTATGTGCATGCGCTCACAGATGAGCGCTCAGGCACCACATTTCAAAATCCAATTATCCCACAGCTCTGGGATCTCAGCCCTACATGCGAATGGCTTTGAGAGTCTGCACGTCATCCGCAGTGTGAGACAGCTGACAACAAGATTATGGCCATGAGCGTTGCATTTGTGGTTCAGCCTGATGATAGCGTATTATTAGCAGACCAGCAGAGAGCGAATGTGTCCCCCCTGCCATGTGATGGCTTGTGTCACACAGTCTGCAAAGGAACAATATGGGTACGCTTTTCCTTCAGTGCATGTGTTGAATGATATTTATTTTACCATTCATACACAAATTTATATAAAATACTCAAGTAGAATAACGTGTATGCTACAGAAACGAGAAACATATATATATATATATATATATGTGTATTATTTTTAGCTGATTCCTTGGTTTTTCCTTTTAGATTGTTCATTAAATATTCCAGTAATAAGCAGACAGCTTTATCATTAAAGTGGACACCTTTTCCTGGAAAATATTACATAGTGGGCAGTTTTTTTTCCCTTTGTGTTTCATAAACACTCACATCCTATTCAAAACGCTGTCAGGCAGCTCCCGTAATGCTTAATCCTGCCTTTTCACAACTTGATTTTTCATAGAGCTTTAACTCGTGCATTTCCGATAGGACTGCTAAAAAAAAAATGGGGCAGGATATCATGTTATCACTCAAATATTTGAAAAGTGAATATATTATGTTAAACAATTTTCAATTTAAATCTGGAAAACTCAAATTAAGCAGCACCGCTTGAGTCAGCCACGGCCTAATGCTCGTGTTAACTTTTTTTTTTTCCAGACACTTTTAAATTTCAGTAGCACATTCGGTATCTGTGTTGTGCAGAAATGAAAAATGAAAAATTTAACATTGAAGGCATAAAAGTATTCTGCTAGGGATTTTTCTGCAATGCCCTTAAAACCCTATGATGTTTGTGTGTCTATTCTCACTGTGTTTTTTTCCCCAAAATTTTCTTTGTAGAGTCACTTTGTAGTTTTTTTATTATTATTATTCCTCTGCAGTCCACTCCTCTTGCCAATTAGCTAACGGTTGTTTTATTATTCCGTTTCAAAACCTCATTCCTAATAACGTAACATGGTGGTGTTGGTGCGAAACCTTGGGAGGTTCACTCAGAATAGCTCAAACAGCATGAAAATGGCATGATGTGTGCAATGCTTTGGTATTTAGTTGTGAATGAGGGAGGTCAAATATTCTGAGCGTCATGAGTGGGTAGCATGAAAACATGGCAGGAAGTCATGCTCAATTAACTTTTATTCCTCTATACATGTTGTTCAATCAAGCAGATCTATTCTGCTGGGAGCAAGTGACTGTTAATAATTTGTTGGGCCAAACAACTGTGTCACAACCTTTTGACCTGCTAAGAATAATAAATCGGCATTTTTCAGAGAACAAAACAAACTAGTTTCATGGTTCTACCCAATAAAGATGCAAAAATGGAGTAACATTAAAGAAGAAGATATAGTAAGAGTGTTGCTCCTGTATGAAACAATGAAGAAAACAGTAGAAGTTTGTGATTAATCTTCCATTTGACACATAAAAAGAGGAATGTTGCAGAGACCGTCCCTGTAGTCAGATGATCTGCACTGCCTGGTGTTGTGATGGATGATTAAGGCTCTTTCAAGCTCTTTTTTCTGCCCAGCTCCATGTCTCAGATGCTAGACAGTTTTTTTTATAGATTGGACACCTTCACTTATTTATTGATAAAATATGTTAGGTTCTGTAAAAAAAAAAAAAAAAAAAAAAAAAAAATCTGTTGAATACAGTTTCTACTTCTGCTGAAGTAGGCTGCTTTTAAAGGGATAAAAACTAAGTTAAGGTGATTTGTGTATTTATTTTTGCTGCCATGCGGACGCTAAATTCAGTAAAGCTCGTTATTTTTATTTTATTTTTAGATAGCAGGATGTTATGTATAAATGAAGGATATTATGCATAAATTAGCATAACAATATTTCAACAATTATTCCAGTCTCAGATATGTAGCTTAAATTATTGGTGTTGTTATTGTTGACCACTAGATGGCAGTAAAATACATTCAGTGTGACTCTGGGTATGTGTAAAATGTGCAACAAAAGGCACCTGGGCTACAATAAAGGTTTAACAAGTTTAACTCAAGAAGGCTGCGCGTTCGGCAGCTCTCGTTCCAACGTTCAACTGTACTGTTTGCCAATAAGTAGCATTAGCATAACGGTTAGCATTACCAAACATTTAACTTAGTCCCCGTGGCTTCTGACTCTCTCTCTCTCTCTCCTCTCTCTCTCTCTCTCTCTCTCTCTCTCTCTCTCTCTCTCTATATATATATATATATATATATATATATATATATATATATATATATATATATATATATATATATGTTCCAAATGGAAGTCTTAAACTGTTCATATTAATGTAAAATACTTCAACAAAAGCACTGTATGTAAGCACAAGAACTACCTCAGTTATGTTGATTTGATAACATTTTAAGTGTTTAAAGGAGTAATAAGGAACAATTCATTAGTTTACATTGAACCTAAAAAATAGTAATGTGAAGAACTAAAGGTATCTTTTTAGATGGAACATGTTATGACGTCACACATCATCTCTCTGTGTTGTTCTCCAGTCTCTTCTTTACAAAGCCGGGGCCGCCGTGCGTGCATGGACGTCCATGTGAGCAGCCATCCCTGCACATGAAATGCCACCACCAGGGCAGTTTGGCGTAGGAGCAAAATGGCAGAGAGCACATCCAGCGGATCCAAACGTTCTCTAGCTAACAGCATTTTAAAGTTATGAGTTACTTACATCTTCACTGGACATGTTCCTCTAAAAGCTGATGCTATTCTGTTGTGTATTTATCCCTTGTAAATATGCACATAGGGGGTGAAGTGAAAGGAGGAGGGAAATGTTGCAGCTGGAGTGGAGGTAGAGAAAGGCGGGGCTTGATACACATCTTGTTCAGGTCTTGAGACAGTGCTCAACAGCACCCCTAGTGGTGCAAGTTTACTCATTCCTCCTTTAAAAAACTGTTATCTTAACAGATGCCACTTGAAATTGGCTTCTACAATTAAAGGGAGAGAACAAAATAAGATTATAACCAACTTTTATTCCAGGTATTCTTGTTGAACTTTATCTACGCTTGTCATTCAGGACTGGCATCTGTTTCAGTGAGAAGGAGACACAACAATGACCTAAACAAGTTATGGGGTAAACACAAGCTAAGCTGGGCCAGTGTTTATATGTATCAAAGAGGGTTTTTGCAGCGTCAGACCTCTGGGATTCCTGTGAGCGGCAGAGGCAGGCTGTAAACAAGAACTGAGGAGATCTTGGGAAAACAAGCTGATATACTCAGGTCATATGCTTCCCAATTTTATTATTTAGAATAAAGAATATGCCTCTTTTTTGAATAGTGCTTGTAGATCAGCCCGAAAAAATTTGTAGTTTATATAAATGTTCAGGTAAAAACCAGAAGTTTCAAAATAACGTACTCTTGGCAGTCTAATAAGAATTGTTCTGAGAAGCATCCATTGTTTGTCGGTACCCACTCATGGAAAATAATGATTGTGCAACCTCTTAATCCCATAGAAACCAAAAATAGAGGGCCCGTGTTGTTCCAGTGTTTGCAAATGAGGCAGACATGAACTTCAGCTTCTGATAACTTTTCCATTTTCATCTCTTCCCTAAAATGTTGGTCAGTGCTGCATATTAGTATTATTATTATTTTTATTTTTATTTATTTTTTTTAAAGTCAGTGGAAATGCTGATCTGAATCTTTTTCTATCTGCGTGCAATCTGTGCGCACCCTGAGCCGATGTCTGCCTCATCAAAGATTTCACTATGATAACACACAGTACAATTAAGATTGTTGATTTCTGATTTTTGAGTGTTGATACTCCAATGAGGAGCTACGTCAGACTCGTGATGTCCTTTAAATTCTTATTAGGCCACTGCATGAAAAGCCTATATAAGAAAACTAATTGATCGGCAAAATAACTTTGTGGCATTGGTGGTTGACTTTAATGCGGCCCAACATCGTGGCAACATACAATATTTTTGAAACCAGGCTAAACCAAGGCTGGCTAAGTTTTACATAAAAGATCAACACATTGAAAGGCGTGTATCACCTCAGTTGTCTGGGAGTTGGCAAACTTGTTTTATGGCTCAATGGAAATAGTTGTCATCTTGCAGAAAGTTGTGGGTTCACTTCTACCTCCCACCTGCTACATATTGATGTGCCCTTGGGCAAGGAACCTGTATGTAGCCATTGGCTGGATGTAGAGTAGATAGAGACCTAAATCCTCTCTGCCTACCTTCTTATTTCTTTTGTTCACTTTCTCCGGCTGCATCCAGGCCTGACCACTGGCCGACCGGCAGAATCCAGTGGTTCCTTAAATAGAACCTGTCTAACAACAAAAAGTAAAAGAAACAGCAGCACCTCTCTGATCTAGAGAAATGCACGATCAGATGACGAGCAAAGTCAATATCTATTAGCTATCCAACAGCTTTTTTGTGTTAGGGAGTAATTGAACCAGCGTACCAAATAAGTGTTTTTATTCTGTATATCTGTACCGCTAGCGTTGTAATTATCGGCTGTCAGATACAGTTAAAAATGCATTGACTCACATGACACTTTAACTACCTTTTTGCACATGTGATAAAGACTCTGAAGTGTCTTCAATGAAATCTGTGGTCAGAGATCTGGAGAGCAAAGTCCAATTCATTATTAAATTTTCTCATGCGTAATTCTCTGACATTGTCTTTTTAGGACACCTTTATACGCTAGTGAAGACATATAAAGACATGGTACCAATCCAGAGTGAAAGACTCACAGATGTATGCGCATTAAATGCGGGTTTAATGTCAAAAGTTAATGCTTATGTCTTGTAGAAAGAGACACAGCTTTATCCAACCTCAGAAATATGTCTTTAAACCAATTTCTATTCGGCTGAACTGTTGTCTCTTTGCAGGAGAAATCATATTGACTTGAGTTTCTGTTATTTCGCAATTATAAAGTTTTTAGCATTGGGCTTAACTTTTAAAAACTGCAGGTCGGCTTGTAATTGGATTTAGAGAGCGATGCCCTTGTATGTGATCGTGAACATTGGCAAATTAAGAATTGTGGCAGTTCACATCCGTCTCTCTGCCTCCGTATCTCTCTCTTGCACACTCACAAGTACGTTCCCTCCATCCCTCGGTGTGCTCATGACCACAGGGGGTGCACGGCGGCGTCCTCACAGAGAGTTTGTACTTTGTGTGTGTACAGAGGCAAAAGATACTATTTTTTTTCTCTGTGTATATCCAGGGCACATTGTCTGGACAGGGAAAATGAGAATGGATGGGATTGTAATTACTGAATGGAGATATCCACACAGTGTGAAATTAGAAAAGGCTGGGCGAAAACCTCCCACGGGCACAGCCAGTAAAGAGAGAGTAGTTGTCATGGTGATAGGTGAATTCAAACAGGGGTTTGCAAACCTTTAGGGAAAGAGGTGCAAGTGTGTAAAAGTGAGTGTGCGCGCGTGCGTTTGGTTGAGCTGTGGTTTCTGTTAGGGGAGAAAAGTTGCACCGACCTTGATGGAGTCTCACACGTCGGGGTGCTTTCAAATTGCCTACATCCAGATACATTCCGACTTTAACTTGGGCAAAACGAGACAACTTTTTAAGGGCTTTAAATGCAGGGCAGGATGCTGATGTTCCTGTTCACAAAAAAACTCAGTCTCTAATGTTTTAAAATGCTCGCGTCATTTTTGGTTCTCATGGGCACAAAGACAACTGCAGCCAGCTACACTGCAAAAGTAGAACTAAAAATAAGTAACATTTTCTTGAAATGAATGTATTTCTCCTTGATTTAAGCAGGTAAATAAGATTATTTGCCAATGGAATGAGTATTTTTACCCCTAAAATAAGATAATTAGACATCCTGCACTTGAAATAAATTGATGGAGATGAATTGTTCCTATTTTAAGTACAAAAATCTTGTTCCATTGGCAAATAGTCTTATTTACCTGCACAAATCAAGGGCAAATACATTAATTTCAAGAAAATTTTACTTATTTTTAGTTTTATTTTTGCAGTGTTTATAATCCCTGTACACGTCCCTTCATTTTGTGTTTTGCCTTTTCTTTTTTTTCTCGCACACATAAATTACTCTTTCCATGAACGTAATAGAAATACCATATGTACCAACATGGTTCCATTGTTTTTATGACTGCCGTTATAAATGTCGGTCCTCACCGTACCGAGAAAATATTCAAGGATTCTTTGTATTTTTGTTGTCTTGATTGGCAGTTCTAACAATTATTGTTGCTGTTTTATAAACATGCACAAAAAAGTGTACATATCCTCTTACTTAATGGCTAATTGGATTTTTTTGAAGGGTATCATCCAAGCAGACAACAGATTTTGATTGACTTACGCGACGTGCTGGAAGACAATGAAACGTGATGTTTTGAAGGGACCACAGCAGCAATAAATTAGATTAGGATAGATAAATAACTGCAAAACAATAGGGAATAAACGGAGGGTCAGTGGTGCAAAAATGCCGAAGAGACACAAATTCCACTATTTGGCTTTAAAGACGCATGAAAAACCTAAAGAAAACAGAATACCCACAATGCACAACCCGACCAAGTTGTATGCCAGAGAGGCCCGAGAGGGTTAAGGACACAGCTTCCTGTTGCCAAACAAAGTTCAAATAACTGCCCCAAGGATGCACTCTGTTTCCAAAATATTCTGTACACTGCTTAAAAGAAAACCTCCGTTTTCACCTTGTCCTCAATTCTCAAAGCTCTTTTCATTTTTTTTTTAACCTCCAGAGGATTTATTCATTCACAATTTAGCTAAACCTAACATTCAGTTGCCTATCTTTTGATAATAGGTAGAGAAACATTGTTTAGGAAGAACACCAAAATGCAGGGACATCTCTCTGACCACTCGTGAGTCGTGTTGTTTGCAGTCAAACACGATGCAGCCGGCCTCTGTTGTTGGTTGACATTCAACATAAATGAACGCTGTTGGTGTGGAGAGGACTGTCACCGAGGTCAGTTTGTTGCCTGAGAACACATTGCACGTAAACAGGAATCACGACAAATGAAACGACACGCTTTGTGCCTCAGCATGTAGAACTTTTAAAGCCCTTTTTTACGGCCCCAGCTCTTTAGGCTTTTCGCATATTTTGTGATGCTGGTGCTTTTCTCTTCAGCGAAGCATGATTTCCTCAAGGTTTGAAACGTGCATGTTTTTATGGACTGTGGGAAGAAGCCAGGATATATCGAGACGCCTCGTGAAGGCCAGGGAGAAACACACAAAGCAGCTTTTATCTTGTTATTGCACTTATTCTTGACTTCTAACTTTGAAGAAAACTACCAAAATGTATTGTTTGTACCACTAGAGGGAGTGTGATAAGCACAGCGTGGAAAGTAGGCGGTAGGTTAATTGGTTATTTTAAACTGACCATGAGTGTGCTGGCCCTGTGATGACCTTGTTACCTGTCCAAGACGTACCAGCCAATGATGACAGTGCACAGGATTGAGTAGCTATAGAAAATAGAAAAATATAAGCCTGGCATGCATTTCTGTTTTTTTTTTTTTTTGTTTGTTTTTTTACATCCACTAGACTTTGCAGCTTTTTTTTTATCCCTTAAGGTTCCTGCTGACACATCCCCTTGCGAGCGTGCATCTCTGGCTCATCGACTAATTAAGAGTTCCTGGGTATAAGAACCACTGAATTCTCCACTCACTGACAGATTGTTTGTCTTCCGTGTATCATTTCTCGTGGGTTTTGCTTCAGGTCCTATAAGCCATAGGACTCTTCAGTAATATTAACTGACTTGATCCTCTCCTCTATCTGATGAGATCCACGTTTTAACCTTCTCGAGCTCCGCGATTATTTCCTGGTCGCCAATCCTGGGTCTGTCCTCGAATCCCTCTTCTGAAAGGATTCCTGAAAACGCAGCCAAACGCTACCTGCCATTCATGTTTGCTTCCTGCAAATTCACCCCCCCCCCCCACCTCCTCTCCACCCCCCTTCCCACACTCTTCCTTCAGCCTGTCCTTGAAAGAAAACACGAGAAAAATCAACATTTATTCCCAAGCTCAGGATAGCATACTGTGTCTACACCAAAAATGCCCTTTTTTTAAATAAGCCATTTTAACTTTGTGGATTTGTGTGCTTCTGCACAAACTGGGTATAAACCTTGACATGGTATGAATTAATGCATTAACTTTTCTGCTTACACGTAAGCACGAGCTGTTGCTTGGAGTAGCACGCTATTAAAGCATCCGCAAAAGGCGCTTTGTTTTGACCACGCTTTAGTAATTAATTCATTCACTTTTATCTTGCAGTCACTTATTTTAAGTGACTTCAATTAAAAATGTCTGGTCTAAAACATACATGAAATGTAAATTTTATAATTTCTCACTTAGCAGGCAATAAAAAGCGGATTCCTGATTTACCACTAATTTATTTCGTAGCCAATTTATTCCGTAGCCTGCGTTCTATCACCTCTGAATATCTAAATGCACATTTGCGTAAACGAAGCCTCAAATCATCATTGCACAATAAGCACCTTATTACCTCATTATCGCTTATCTGCAGCTCATGAAAGACCAGTTCGAACAACTTTTGAATAATCCTTTTATTTTTTTTAATCTCTGTTCAACGCTACAGATAAAAAAAACACTGTAACCCTTGTTCATTGTTTGTTTTTTTGTCTGTTTTCCTTCATTATGTGTAATGTGAACCGAAGTGGCCAAAGAGAGATTTCGCCACAGTAACACGCGGCAACAATAAAGACTCTTTGAATCTTTGAAAAGAATGACTGCTGGTATCAACTTTGCAAATGTGCAACTTTAAAATGTACGTACAAGTAATCGGATATAATTCAGCTCCTGGTTTTCTTTGTTCTCAAGATCTAAATTCATCAGTCAAGGCTGAGGACAAAAGGAGATCAAGCATTGCAGGTCGTTGCCCCGAGGCTGAGGAACAACCTGGCCCCACAGTTACGTTTGGTTGAATCGCTGGAATCTTTTACAGAGCCTTTTGAAGACATACAGTAGCAATTTTAGCCAGGTGTTTGTCTAAAACGGTAGTTTCACAGTTAACATGAAAGCTTCATATGTGTTTCTTGTTTTTTTTATTAGCTATTGTGCGAAGCAGTGACATAAAAGAATCAAGAATCCTTTATTGTCGTCACGTGTTACCATGATGAAATTACCTTTGAGGCAGACACCGGCGTCGGATGTGCAGAAAAGAAAATGACAAGTAGCATGACACGCAAGCACAACAGACTTATTATTTACAGGGTTTTTCTTTTAGTTTAGTTTTTTTGAAGAAAAAAAAGAGGAGTTTTGCTAAACTGACCTATAAAATTGACCCTTAAAACCAATTCTTACTGACATTTCCGGAAATCCACACATCTTAAAAAAAGGCAGCTTATTTGGCAAACGACATAGTTGACGTGTCTCCGGAAAAAAAGACTAAAATAACAGTATAATAAACAGCATAAAATTGTTTTGCATTGACTGCCTGAAGCATTTACACCCCCCCCCCCTCCCCCTCATCATGTGTCTTTTTAGAACCTGCATGTTTGAAACCGTTATAACCGTTATAACACTTTAAAGCTCCGATTGTCCAACTGTTCGGTCAAATTTACGAGATTCAATCCGGTAATAGTTTCCTGTGAACCAATCTCGAAACTACCTGTTCACGCACAATAGAAATCATCGAAGAAAACGATCACCGGTTACAATTTAAGGCCTTATAACACCACAAACCGTCACCTGTGATGACCAAAGCAATACAGCGTAACATGAAAAATGACAGATGCCACTATTTAGCATTCTGCGTCTGCCACACTGGAGGGCTGGAGATGGATGGAACACCTTGCCAGTGAGCCTCCTCTTCCACCAGGGAAGTGCTGCATTATGTAAGTTGAACCAAGAGACAAGAAGGAGTAGATTCCTTTGGCAGGGTTCAAAGTGCACCGTGGAACGATAATGGCCTCCTTTTATCAGTCCACCATAGTAATGAGCTTGTTCATCACCTAGAGGGAGGGAGAGAATAGGCGTGTGGATGAGGGAGATTTAGGGGAGGGGGGGGGCCATGAGAAATGCCCATCCATCAGGCGCCATAATCATAGCCTGGCCAGAGCAACAGCCCCCTCTCACTTTGAAACCGCTTCATCACTGTCTGCACATCAACCAGCCATTCCCCAAAATGTATGCAAACCAAAGCAGGACCTGAGAGCGGAACAACCAGTTTTACCCCAAAAGCTTGAAAAACGTGAAAAAGAGTGGAAAAAAAGCTAAAAAGTTAAATAAAATTGTAAATCAGTTAAAAAAAAAATCTTCTTGTAAAATCTTCATACCCTTTGATTTGGTGTTTCACATTTTAACCAGAAATTTCACCATACTTAGATTTTAAGTGACCAACACAAAGCACTGTATAATTGTGAAGTGGAAGGAAAATTATATCAATTGAAATTTTTACCATTAAGAATCGTAAAAGCGTGGCACACATTTGTATTTAGCCCACGTAAGTCAATACTGTTTATTTCACCCTTCACTGTAATGGCAGCTGTAAGTATATAGTGTCTCTACCAGCTTTATAATGCAATGTGGATTACCTGTCGACACCATCTAAAGCTGAAAGTTGTTTTTCTCTTTTCTCCATTGGTCAAAAAAGAATGGTTTCTAGTAAATCTCGTCAAACTTGGTCTTCTCCCTCAAGCCACTTTCAGTCTTGAGTTTCTAGGAAAATGTTGGTTTCAGTGCAGCGTACCTGTTTGGACACTTCTGAGAGATGTTGCAACTGAAGGGACAGTCCAGACAACATTCCACAGTCGCCTTGCAGACATCCACCCAAACTTCAAGTCTACAAATTAATTCTGACTTTGCCATGTTTTGCAACATTTTGTAGGTTTTAAGAAGTCATTTTTGCAGTGATTTGCAGATTAAACATTAAACAACTGTAGAATAAACAAACGTTAATAAAAAAAATGCTCAGTTTGCACTCATAGCTACATTATTTGGTGCACTTGCTGAACTGATTCACATTTTCGTCTTACTTTGAGTATGACACGGTTGTTGGATTTAGCATTTGCTGACTGGCTGAGATTTTCACATTATAACCGTCACTTAGTTCAACAAAGAGTGGTTGGAAAAATATTTTGAGCTGTGTGGATGAAAAGGACTCTTGAATGTCAGAGGTCAGAGAACGGGTACACTGGTTTGAGATAATATAAATACAACAGTATCTGAAATAACAGCTTGTTACAGCCGAAGTATGCAGAGCAGCACCTCTAAGTGCACAATACCTTGAACCTTAAAGCAGATGAGCTTCAGCAGAAAAAAAGACTACACTGAGTGCCAATCCTGTCAGCTAGGAACAAGAAACAACCCAGAGTCTTAAATTTGGCTAAGATCTTCAGCTCCTAGCTTGTCTGGGTAATGTTGATGTCCACATTCATTATGAGCACATTGTAACCATCTTTTGATGGCAACCTCCAGCTGGATAATGCATCGTATCACAAAGCTCAGATCCTCTCAAAATGGTTTCTTGGCAATATCAATGAGTCCTCTGTGTTTAAACGGCCTGCAGAGTCACTAGTTCTCAATCCAGTAGAGCGCCTTTGGTTTAGTGGAACAATAGAACAACAGCCAGTAAATCATAATCAGCTATCATATCAATGTAGACAACATTTCTGAGAATTATTTTGACATCTTGTTAGATCTGCCCCAATGAATTGAGGAGTCTCTGATGCAGAAGGGGGTCCAACTTGATATTAACAAGATATACCTAATAAAGTGGCCTGCTTCCATATCATGGCGGTTCCCAAAGTGGGAGACATGACATGATTTGATGCCCGTCCGTCCGTCCGTTGTCTTCCGCTTATCCGGGGTAGGGTCGCGGGGGTAGCAGCTTCAGTAGGGAGGCCCAGACGTCCCTCTCCCCAGCCACTTGGGCCAGCTCCTCAGGAGGAATCCCAAGGCGTTCCCAGGCCTTGGGATTTGATGCTGATGTGCTAAAAAGATTTACTATCTCCTGCACTTTTTGTAGATGTTCTTATAAAAATAAGATTTTATTCTTGTAATTTTACAACTTTATTCTCTTAATTTTATGATTTTATTCCCAAAAAATGGAAGAAAAAACATTCCTCCTGCCAAAAGGGCTCACCAGTCTCTGGCACTGTTATTTTGGGAACCCCTGTTCTGTCAGACTATAGAGTATCTGATGTGTGTTTTAATTGCATAGCAAGATAAGTGAAAAATTAAGCTTCGTAGTGCAGACCATCTGTTCTCCCTGATGGAGATTCACTCAACACAGCATGGCAAACGCTTGAAGTGCATAAGTTTTTAGTTATTTCATCTGATGACTGTTTTACCTCCTCGGGACACTTAATAGTGAGCTGAAGTGATGGTGTAGAAGTTTACACCCTTCATCCCAACACACCTGCACTATACAGAATGGGCAAATGATATAATTGAAATTGCAGTTCATTTTATCATATTTAAACACCTGTAACATCTATTTTTGACAAGCCAACAAAAAGGATAGAAACAGTGTAGCAGCAGCTTCAGCATCAGTGTTTAATCCTCATTGTATTTTGCCCGAGCATTAGGCTCTCAGCGTCATAACCTGTAAATACCCAAATGTAAGTGGAAGGATTACGAATCACTGGAGACCAACAAAATTCCCATTAGGTTTTATCAACAGCAGAACAGCTTTTAACCTTTTTGTGGCTAAATATAAAGAAAAAGAAATAGCCTTCAGGTTTTCAGGTGACAGAGACGTGACAGTCCAGTCCCCATGTGGGGTTTCTGACCACCACTGTCACTTCTGGTTCAATAAGCTCCACCATTCCCCATCCTGGAGCTCTGCTGGGCATTAGAGCTCTTAGGAGGGGGAGGAGTGTGCTTGTGTGTATGCATACGTGTGTGCATGTGGTGAAACCTTGCTCTGGGGAAGATCTTGTTCTCCTGGTTGTCCTTCACTGTTCTCATTCATTTCACTGAAAACCCTGAATATCAATACATCCTTTTTAAATGCACTTTTTTTCTGAGGCATCAGTCGGAGCAGATGCTCAAATAGAGCTAAGTGTTAACTCTGCCAATGATCTGGGTTTGAAATTCACCGAGGCTGCATGCAAGCTGTTCTTCCATGTACAATGCAGGTTTTGTTGGAAAATATAGGGAACTTTATGCTGTTAAATGCAACCGACATCTCCTTATCAGATTTGTCCAGCAGTTAAAAAGGGTGCAATGTAATTCTGGCTCTTCTGAAAATAACCTACCTAAATGGCATAAAGATCTTCTCTTTTTTGTTTGTACAGGGAGTCAAAAGGTTTCAGCAAGATTGATGCATTTTCAACGATCACTGAAATATTGCTTGCATTGCTTGTTTGGATGGAAATAGATGGAAAACAAGCCAAGACTAAGCAGGATCTTTCCTCCGTACCGTCCTACATCCAAACACATAGAGGGGTGTTTAAGCCAACTAGAGTATACATTGTTATATACTTTATTTACATTTTATATAATTTTGTCATAATTTGACGTTATTTTCCTGTTTCAGTTCAATACTTTGTTGTCTGGCTTTGACTTGAAGGGAAACAGGTAGTTATGACAGTATAATCATTAGAGGTTTAAAAACATCCCATTGATGTCAGTGATGAACTGGAAACCGTGCCGCACTGTGTTTTAATCATTAAGTTCATGTTCTAAGTTTATAGATTCAAGTTTCAGTGTTGTGTTTACCATGATACATGACTTAGTTGGTTTCAGTGCTGAAAATCACCGACATCATCTTACCTACATACTGACTGCCTGCCATATATGAGGCAGACAGACTTAGAGTCTTAAACCTGACTTATTTGTGACATTTCCCCCACAAGAATAACAAAAATATATTCTGACGGTCTCTCAAAACCATTTTAGAACATTACTCTACAATAAACACACAACCACAAACCTCCATTTCTAGAGTCTTCAGCCATTCACATGGTTGAAGTTGATCCGATGCGATCATGTGGGCTTGGAGTGCAGAACCAAAGGGGCAAGCAGCAGCAATCACCTGTGGAATATACTTGAGATGCCATCATCCTCCTCCCATGCTCCGCTGTCATTAGCTTCAAGCTCTGCACCTGTCAGCCTGCTTCTCGGCTCATTCCTTACAGCTGTTGATGAGCTCACGTCAGTCAACAGGATTATTGAAAGCTCTTTGTTAGTAGATGTCTAGCATTCCTTCATGCTTGATTACCTCATCAAGACCTTGTTTCACATTACTTGGATTTCCCTGTCTTGCCTTTGCCCTTGTTGGACATCCTCCAAGCTTCTGACATGTGGACCATGACTTAGATTAGTACCATAGCTTAACTTTGCCATGCCCCTGGTTTTGTAAGTGTGTGTCTGCTCTACTGTGCATAACCCAAGCCTGTCCCCAGGACTCTGATCAAGCCTCGGCCATCCTGCCTGTCACCTCTGCACTGAATAAACCAACTCTCTCCACTGCCAGGTCTCAGCTTGCTCTGACCATCACTGTTTCACATTGTAATAAACTTCTTAAAGAGCAATACTGTGTATGGCTGACCTTCGGATCTCCAACCTGTTCAGGTGGTGACACCTGTGGGGATTTCCCCTTTTTTATGTTTGAGCTCTATGTCTTCACACAGTGCTTTAAACACATGTTCTACCGCCAACATACACAGTGCTGTGAAAACGTGCTCGCCTGCATAAAGGTTCTGTCTGTATTTAATTTTTTGTCTCACTTAAAGGCTTCATATCAGCCAAAAAAAAAAATATATTTGGTTAAGATAACTTGAGTAAATAGAGAAAGGAGTTTTCAAATGGTGATTTCATGCATTAACAGTGAAAGTTATCTAAACCAAACTGGCCCAACTTGAAAAAGTAATTGCTCCCTAAAACTGATAGTTGTGCCACTCTTAGCAGCAACAACTGACATCAAGAGTTTGTGATTACCAACAATGACTCCTTGGCAGCTTCACTCGGGAATTTTGACCGCATTGAATGCCATCTTTCCTATTCTCTGTTTTAAACCTTAACTGAGGTAAGTTAGGCCCTGCGGTACTTTAGATGTTGTTCAGGGTTGTTTTGTGACCTCCTTTCAGGGTGAATCGTCGATCTGCTCTTGAAGTAATTCTTGCTGATCAGCCTCGGCTGGAAAGGTTCACCACTACAGCATGTTTCCCTCAGTTGTGGATAATGGCTTTCACTTTGGTACACTGGTCTTCCAAAGGTTCAATTTAGTTTCTTTTATTATTATATCTGCAGGTCATGATAACATCTGGGTTTGGCTTGAGAAACTGAGCTCAGCTTTCTAAAAAAAAAAAAAAAAATTTGTTTGATTACAGTTAATTCAGATTTTAACAAGAGGGCACTTGTATTTTCCAAGTGTACCAGGTTGGCATGGATATGGATATCCACTTAATGAATGATAAAAGATTTGAAAGGGTTGTTTTTATCCCAAGTTAAAATTAGTTTGATATGTGACATTTCTATTTCTCTGGTCTTTCT
The DNA here is from genome assembly GCF_011125445.2 of Fundulus heteroclitus. Taxonomy (NCBI): domain Eukaryota; kingdom Metazoa; phylum Chordata; class Actinopteri; order Cyprinodontiformes; family Fundulidae; genus Fundulus; species Fundulus heteroclitus. The sequence continues at coordinate 27,816,569 of NC_046365.1, read as the reverse complement.
TCTGACAAACCTGAGCTACTTCTGCTGTCTTTGCCCTGTATTGTATCAGTGTGTTACATGTGTTTCACAATCCCAACTTACCCTCACCCTGTGTGTACATGTCTGCGACTATCTCAAGAGGTGGATCAGAGCCGTAACATTGGTGGGTCAACTTTAGTCGTTATTTGTTGGGACCTTTCAGCGGATTCGATTGTGTAAATTGCATCAAGTCAACTACCTTTCACCAATCCCTTATCCTGAAAAAAGGAGGTAGTGATGGTGGAAAGGAAACTTTTACTTTTAATGAGAAGAAATAACCAACAGATTCAGCCTCAGTATCTAACAGGACCGACTGGGGGGGTTAAGAGGACAGAAGGGAGTAAAAGAAGAACACAAACACACCAGAGCAGAGCATTTGGAAGTAGTTCCAAGAAAAAGGAAGAGCGTCCACATGGTTACAACAGCAATAGCTCTGTCATAGGCTCTGTCCAGGACAAAAAAACAGTTTTATAGAAAATCCCTGAACCAGGAGTACTTTCTATGACATTTAAACTCCTTTGAGCTTTTTCCTCAGTAGAAGCAATGGTAGAGCAGGGAGTTCAAGCCTTACCAACAGCCCTTTCACACCACCGTACCCTTTAAAGAGTCAGACTGTGGAAAATTGGGTCAACTTGGTGAAAAAAAAAGACTGGTTTTAAAATAACATGGACATATTTTGATTAAAGATTCCATATCATGCATTGACAAAGGTAATAATTTGGTGTGACTATTATGTCTACACCATTAGTAGATACTGGGTGTAATTTAAGGCTATCTGAGTTTTAAAAGCACTAATGCTCAGGTTTGCTTTAATGAAACTGATTCACTTTCTCTGCTACACTGACCAAATTAACACACCGTGGCTGTCTCTAATTGTGCACAGTGGGAAGTGCAATACCTCTGGAGGAAGGAAATAAGGTCAATTTGAATCTGTCACAGTCATGAATTTTTAATTGATACAAATGTCTGTGTTTTGCTTACTAGATAACCGAGAGTAGAAAAAAAAAAAAAACTTTGGCCATTTCCCAAATATTTAGACACCATGATTATTGAAATGGGTTATTTTATTTCAGTGTTAGACAATTTTTAAACAGAGTATTTCTTTTTTTTTTTCATTTTATTTTATTCCTTTGTGATATGTCACTGGTTTTATTCTGGTGTAATGAATTAAAATATCAATAAATACACAGACAAAAAGAAAGAAACTCTCTCGAGAGCACTTCAATTATTCAGGAGCTTTGGGGCATGGAGCACGGCGTGCTCGGCAGAGCAGTGTTTAAGCTGAGGCAGTTTGTGCTTGCAATTGGAGATGAAGAGGCTATTTGTCTCTGTAGTGTGCAGAGCTCTTATCAGCGATTTGTTTGTGGTACAACTTAATTTGCATGAATTTTTTTTTGGAGAGTTTGATGAAAACGCTGCGATCTTGGCTGTAACAGGAGGAACAGATTGTCCTCACAACGTGCATTCCTCCACACAGCTCGTATTGTCGTTCAATGTTAAATTTGGGATAGGATTATCAGGGCAACATCGAATAATAAAAATGGAATAATAAACAGCCAACTGTTTTTTCTTCACTTACATGTATAGTTTTATTTTAGCTGCATTTATAAATGCAGTCTTTGTATTTAAATGAACCCCTGTTATAACATGTTTTTCTTCAACCCTCTTGCTCACAGGCAGTTTAAATGTGGGAAACTGAGCTATCAAAACCACAAAGTATTGCTTTTATGGTGGAAAATAAGTATACAAGGCAGAGCATAATTAGTTTAAACATATTCAAAATATTGAGGATAAAGTTGTACATTAAGATTCAATCTGAGTTTCTGTTTCATAAATAAAAATGAAACTGTAAACCCTCAAAGTTGTCGAATCCCACTGTAGGTACATTAGCTAAAAATGCAAAATAGCATTTTGAGGTATGCAATTATATCTGCCTGAATTAAAAATCTTTATTGCAAATCTCAAACCAGTTTTTATCACGGGAAAAGCATATTACATAAAATTCTCCCTTGACCCTCATTCACACTGGTTGGTGCAAGTCTTCTTGCAAATTGAATGAAAATACAACTCTGCATCTTATATGTAGTTTACTTCCAAAGAAGGTGTATGCAATTCAATATGTGGGAAAAGGCTGACATTCAAACGGATAAATAAATTGATCATGTTTATTTTTTAGTTTGGGTTGTTTGTGTTGATTGTGTTGACTTATAAAATGCATATTTCTAACGCATATAAAACTTAAGGCGCTTTCCAAACAAATCAAGTTCAACTGTAAAGAACCCTGTGACAACTGTGGAGAGGCTGCAGAGATCGACAACTCAGGTGGCAAAAAATGTCAAAACTACAACCAGTAGTTGTGCACACCACAAATTGGGCCTTTGTGGAAGAATGACGTAAGAAATCCAAGATTTCCCATAATTCAGAAAGGAGATACAGCAAATATTCAACTCAGTTTACTTACATAGCACCAGTTCACAACACATGTCATCTAAAAGCACTTTACAAGGTGGAGTTATTTGAATCATACAGACGGATTTGTTAAACAGTTTTTTTTTATCAAAAGAAAACCAAGCAGAATGCATCAAGTAATTTACTTACTGCATTCACTCCGCCTGGATGAGCATGTAATGATGGCGGAGAGTCTCTGGCATTGTGTTGATGGCTTTGCAGCAATCCCGCATACCGAACATGCATGTAGTGACAGTGGAGAGGAATACTTCCCTTAAATGAGACAAAAAAAACTCTACTAGAACCAGGCTTAGTTTGAACGGCCGTCTGCCACGACAGACTTTGGGCCAGAGAAGACAGAGCATACACACAAATCAAAAACATAAGCAGTGATCCAGGAATACATTTAATGTGAGAGAAAAGTAAAAGGTTAATAACAGTATAAGCTCCTTTAGAGGCTTCATCTAGGAGAGAAACACAGTTACGCAGATAACCTCTGAGCCAGTTCTCTAGTCTAGAGGGTGAAAGAGAGCATACACAGTTAGTATGAATAAATGATCAGCCAATTGCTATGTCAAGGAGAGAGATGGGGTTCAGCACGGAAAGACAGGGCCAAGTGTATCATCTATAGAAGAAGAACATAGCAACAGAAAGGTCAGCCGCTACTCCTCTCCATGAAGGTGCCACACCTAAACAGAATGCCAGAGCAAAAAAAATAGAGAACATGAAATTAAAACCTGAAATAATCGCAAATAATGCTAGATTGGAGAGTAGTAGGAGAATGTAGCAGAGCGAGGGGAAGTGGATTTGTTATGTCCTCCAGCAGCCAAAGCCTATAGCAAAATAACTATAGAGGTAGCACAGGGTAACCTAAGCCACTCTAACTATAAGCTTTGTCAAAAAGGAAAGTTTTAAGCCTAGTCTTAAAAGTAGACGGGGTGTCTGCCTCACGGACCAAAACTGGGAGTTGGTTCCACAGGAGAGGAGCCTGATAGCTAAAGGATCTGCCTCCCATTCTACTTTTAGAGACTCTAGGAACCACCAGCAGACCTGCAGTCTGAGAGCGAAGTGTTCTGTTAGGAACATACGGGGTAATCAGAGCTCTGATATATGATGGAGCTTGATTATTAAGGGCTTTATACATTAGAGGAAGAATTTTAAATTCTATTCTTGATTTAACAGGAAGCCAATGAAGGGAAGCTAAAATTGGAGAAATATGATCCCTCTTGTTGATTTTCATCAGAACTCTTGCTGCAGCATTTTGGATCAGCTGAAGACTTCGAACTGCATTTTGTGGACTTCCTGATTGTAAAGAATTACAATAGTCCAGCCTTGGGGTAAAAAATGCATGGACTAGTTTTTCAGTGTAATTCCTTGACAAAATATTTCTAGTTTTGTCAGTGTTCCAGATGTGAAAGAACTAAATCCCAGAAACATGTTTAATATGGGATTTAAATGACATGTTGCTACCAGAGGCCAATTTAATGCCATTCAGATTAAATGATTCACTGAGCAGTTTTTTAGCCTTTGGTCCGAAAGATAAAAAGTCCTGTATTGTTTGAATTTAAAAGCAAAAAATGTAAAATCATCCAGGTTTTTATGTCTTTAATACATACAGTACCTGTAGCATATCTAACTGATTTGATTAATATGGTTTTCTGCATAAATAAATGTAAAAGAACCTCCTCTGGTTAAACGATACCAAAATGTACCTTTTGCATTAGAATACATGGGAGGAAGTTAAGACCGTAGATTACAGATTGCTCCCTGTGCGCCATTCATTGTAGACAGTCCACCACTGCTTAAGGGTTGGGTTAAACATAGAGATACAATTTCACCTCTGTAGGACTATAAATGGAAACATTTTATAAATGTTTCACAATGAACAAAGCAGCTGCAAAGTGACACATGGTGGATGAAGCATCGTACTATGGGATGCTTATTTTTCAGCAGATAGAGGGAAGCTGGTCAGCGAAACTAAACATATAACTCGAGGTTGAACGGAACACTTTAGATGTATAGTTGTGTGTCAGAATGGTCTAGTCAAAGCCCAGACCTAAATCTAATAGCTAACCTAAGGCAAGAGCTTAAAAATGTTTCTAGACACGCTCCAGCCAAGCAGAGTTTGAGTTATTTTTCAAAATACCGTGGGTACTAACTTTCTTTGTGCCTACAGGATACAAACGCTCACAGCTGTAATTACCTTGCAATATGCTGATATTGATTCAGGGGGACAGAAATAGAGTACAGGTTTTAAGATTTGGTTTCATAAAAATAACTTAAAACCATGAACCATGATATTACACACAATAATATCCCATTAAAACAAAGTACAACTTGTGGTTATAAGGTCTTAAAAAAAGTGAAGTTCCAGGAGAATGATATTTTTGTCTATATTTAGTTTGTAAGGATTAGTAGGTTAGACAAAATGTCTTTGGACGGTTGGACATTTGATTATCATAATGAACACGTTCAAAAACACAAAAGACATTTTTTGAGCGCAATACAAAGGATCTTTTACCTAAAATATACAATCTTAAAGGCATGTTCTCCTTGTGCATGCGTGGGTTCTCTCCGGGTACTACGGTCCAAAAACATGACTGTTAGGTTAATTGGTCTCTCTAAATTGTCCTTAGGTGTGAATGGTTGTTTGTCCTGTTTGTCTCTCTGTGTTGCCCTGCAACAGACTGGCGATCTGTCCAGGGTGTACCCCCCGCCTCTCGCCCAGTGAACGCTGGAGATAGGCACCAGCACCCCTGCGACCCCATGAGGGATTAAGCGGGTCAGAAAATGGATGGATGGATGCAATCTTAAAGCTATAGTTGGTAATCCTGTTCATAAACTCTTTTTGTTATACTCGGTGAAATTGTCCTTCTATCCTGACAGTAGTCAATACATTAAGCTTTCAGAAAAAGGAGGTTAAAAAACACGGCCTCTGCAGCAGCAGGCCTTTAAAAACGGTCTGAATGGCAGGGATTGGTCAGAGTTTTGTTCCTGTTTTGGTCCTGCTCTCAATCCCCTGTCCCTCGACTTCTGGGGTTATCGCCTTATGTATTGGTTTAATGGTTGTCCCACATACCAATCGTTGTGACGCGCTAACGTAACACCAGTGTTCGTGTTTGATCCCTGCTAGTCTCCGCTTGCTGGCTGCGCACATCTAATGTTTATGTTTTTTAGCTTAGCGGCTAGGTTAGCGGTTAGCTTCGGTGTTAGCCATTCATTGTAGAAAAATCGCACACTCTACCTTTAAAGGATAACGTACTGAGCACTTTGAATGTCCTGTTACTGAAAAGTGCCATATAAATAAACTTACCCACGCATCCCATTTGCTGTGTACCTTTGTATCACCAATGATCAAATTATTTTCTGATGAAAGCTGTTTTATTATTGTTCAACTGGACCCTATTGCTCTTCAGTTTTAAAGTTAATACACAAGATAGACGTAACGGAAGAGCCTGCATTGTTACAATGAACCGTGAGCTTGTTTAAATGAATAATAAATGTCCAGAAAAGAATCTTTAAACACTGGTAACTCAATCACTACTGGTTTCACCAGTTGTGTAGCCGACCCTGACTTTTAACCCCTATAGTTGAAGGGAAAGAGACAAAAATAACTCCACCTCAGGGAAACTATAGTATGTACCATAAACATGCTATTCCCACGTGACCCTATGAGTGGAACAGAGGAGAAAGAACAACAATGTGACACATGTAGAACCAATAAAGTCTTTTATCCATTTTCAATAAAAAATACATTCATACAGAAACTATTTTACAAAACAAGTTCAAATGAAAAAAAAATCTTATGCCATAAAACAAACAAAAATAGAGCCTCATATTTCCATGTTTATCCAATATTTTTTTTTTTATTCTAGCTAAAGACAGGGTATATTTGCAAGTCTTTTGAAAAGTTGAGAGAAAGACCTTACATGTAAAATAACAATTTCATTAAAATTATATGGGCACCAGAATGCAACATGATGACATTTCAAGTGTCCAGAAAAGTTCACATCTATAAAGTTTTGTTTTTTTTATCCTCTTGAAAAATGACAGGCCACAGGTGTAGGCGCTATTGATGCCATTTGATAATGTGCGTTGCTCAATCTTACGTAGATTTTCTCCCAGAACAAAAAAAAAAAAAAAAAAAATGTTACACAAACAAATGAAAACAAAAATGGAGTGCATCTATTTTACAGTAATTCTTCGACATGTTATCGGTTTTATTTGGAAATGACTCACTGCGCTTGCTTTTGGTCCCATACCTGTTCAAAATATATGCTTTCTTACAAAACATCCTTTCAACAACAAATGCATATTTGCATTTTTTTTTTTTTTTACATTTCTCAGTGTAAAAAAAGAAGCATTACTAATTGATTTTTATTCATCTACAACAGGGCTAACCCTGCAAAAGGTTTATCACAAGGCTACCTGTGATACTGACCGATATGAAGAAATGAGTGAAGGAAGGTCATTTTTAAAAACACTTTTGTTTTATGCTTTCATTATCCAGAAGAAAACATTTTGTCTCAGGTGGCAAATGGTGACGAAAAAAAACCTTTAACTGAAGTTTGATCATGCAAAAAAGTGAAGTTTGTAAAAGCAAAAAAAACGTCTGGTCTCAGGTCCCGCTTCAGAGACAAGAGACCCGTTGACCTGAAGCGCAGCACAGCTGAACTGGTTAGACAAGTCTTTGTACCGTTTAGTCAGATTAAGCGTTGTTTGAACTGGGATTGAGGAGAACCACTGACTCACGTTGACGGTAAAGCGAGACAAAACATACATAACAGACTCGTGATTAAGACTGCTGTCATCATCTCATAGGACTATTATACCAGGTAACATCAACGGTTCTAAACGGCCCTGACGTGTTGGCTGTAATTTCTGCCCGCCTCACTGGTTATGTGACCAGATCCACGTTTCACGAGAACATGTTTCCAAGGCTCTGTACCTTCGCAGCAACTTAGTTTATCTGCAGTGCATCCACATCGTCTTATACTACATAGTAGTAAACCACTATAAAAGTTGATTTTGTTTTTCTCCCCCTGCAAAAAATGGTTCTGCAAATTTCTGTCTCAAAATTTGAATCAATTAGAACATGATTTGTTCTGGTGTAATCAAGAAAAAGAAGTGGCAGATATGGAAAAGCAGCAGTCATTGTGAAGCTGATATATATGTATATAACTTTTTATAGATTTTTTTTTTTTTTTTTTTTACTTTTCAAGAGTTTGGAAGAATCCAATGAGGAGACGGAACAAAAAAAAAAAAGGTGCAAATGTATGGATAAGAGCCTTTATAAAGCTATTCAGTAAGCCGTTTGGTGTGAGTATGTGTGAGGGAGTGATCTTTTTAACAGGACAAGGCCACTTACATAAGGCATCAGTAAGGTCAACAGTGCATTTACAGACAGAACAAAAGAGAAAAAGCAAATGTGAAGAAAAAGAAACAAAAAAAACCTCAACCAAGACACTTGTTAACAATAGTGGTATCCCCAATTTAAAACAAACAACCAAAAAAAGACTGCCTTATGTTTTTTTGTTTTTTTACAATATTATGATGCCGAGTAACATGAAGGTAGCTGCACTTGAATGGAATTTCGTCGTCCTCTACGCGCGCCAGTGAGCAACACATCCCCCGATCCCATGCAACGGCTGTTATAATCTGCCATAACTGTTAGTGTACGGTAGTTTTTTTTGTTTTTGTCTTTTTTTTGGATACAAGGCTTACACAATGGACAACAAAATGAGCTTTATAACGTGTATGTTGTGAGACAGGCCACGTAATACATTGCACATTTAATAGCTGCACTAAACAAAACAACCTCCCGAGTTCGGACAGGGAGCTGTAATTCCACCTCCAGGCAGACAGGGGTCATCCTTTGGATAAATGAAAGGAAGAAAAAAAAAAGAAGAATGAGCTCCAGCAAACAACCCCTTACTCCCTGCCATAATGAACAGATCAGATCAACACAGACAGAACTCTTTGCTTGCATTCATTCTTACAGAGACATCAAGTCATCCGCTCGCCTCTTTTCCTCCCTTCCATCCCAAAAAAAAAAAAAGAAGAAACCATCGTTGCACAACGCCACCCCTTCCATGTCATTCACTCGCAAGCTCCATCCGCTGCATAAAGCCAGCACAGGCATCCAGTCACAGGCACTCAGAGTCCCATGCGTACAGGCACACACACCGTCAGTGGAGGAACAGTGCCCCCCACTCCTGGAGTCCCATAATCCTCCAGGAAAAGAACCCCCCCCCCAAAAAAAGCATTTAACACCATACAGAAGAGTCTCTTCCCATCAACTCCAGCCAAGATCTTCCCCATCGTCTCTTTTCACCCCCTGCTCCTCCTTAAAAGCCTTTCAAGAGCAATCACCACAGCGAGGTGTTGGAGGCACAAAGTATGGTGCAAATAATAGCCTGTGTTGCTTCGTGTCTCTCCACTGACTGGAACACGCCGGCGCCCCTGTTAATGCTCCCCGGACACACCGGCCTTGCTGATCCCCAAATGGTCGGGCCAATCAACCAGACTCATCCCTCAGAGCACTCAAGGAGGCCATCTTAGATGTGCCTCTTCATGTGCAACGCCAGGTGGTCCGAACGGGAGAAACACCTAGTGGAGATAAAAATAAGAAATACGATAAATAAAGATGTTGGCTTTAAAAAAAAAAAAAAAAAAAAAAAAAGTACAGAAATTTAGAGATATTTGCATTGCTGTACCCTCAAAGTTAGCATAACTATTTTTGGATCATTTAGATACGCTGTTAAAAACAGAGTTTATTATTCAAAGAAAAAATGGATCGAAATGTTAACATTGCATTTGGCCACAGACATTTAGAAAATGTGCTTCATCGTATTATTATTGCTATCATGGTCAATACAGGCCTAATGTGGCTAGATAGATTAAAATGCATATTATAGGATAAAAGAAATAACAAAAAACTATTAATTCAATGGTCTGCTTATCCCAAAGGGGATGAAAAACAGAAAACATACTGAAATTATGCGTACATTTTCTAAAAATTTCACCTCCACAGCAGTTTGTTAAGAAGTAAAATTAATAAACAGAAAAACTTGTTTTAAAGTGACAAATTAGCTCATATTTTAAAAAGGTAAGAGCAGTGTTATCTATGGTTAGGGTCTAAAAATTTAACTTTAGAAATACAGATTAGGATTTTCCAGTACATTAACCTTGGATTTAGTTGCAAAATTGTCATTTTATTTTGATCCAAATAAATGAGCTCTGTAAAAAATATGTTCTTTGTCACTCTTGAATTGATAAATAAAAAAAAACAGACCCATAAAGTTTACTGATTGAAGCAATGTTACAATTTGGTCTGTCTTCAACCTTTATTTACTCCACTTCCCAGCATCCCATTTTGATATATTGCTTTATGGCTGGCTTGGTTAGCACAAAAAGTAACAACAAAAAGAGGATTGTTGCTTCCCTGTGTTGTCTTAAATGTAAAAAAAAAAATTAAATAATGCACGAATGAAAGATGGAAAACCAGATCTTACCTGTCGCAGTGATTGCATTTAAATGGCTTTGCTCCAGTGTGCTTCCTGAAGTGTCGGGTTAGTTCATCACTGCGTGCAAAGCGCCAGTCACAACCCTCCCATGAACACCTGTAGGGCTTCTCACCTAGAAATAAATACAAAAATAAATAAAGTTAAACACACACGTTCTGTGGAAATGTTCTGTGTCAATGAGTCCAAGAATCCTTGCATAACTCTCATGAATAAATGATATTTGGATGTTCAGGCCTTAGTATTCGTGAGTGAGTAAGTTCACTTATCATTTTAAGCCCTTGAAATATGAGCTGATATTTACAGTGCGTGAGTAGATATAATGCTGATACCTAAGAAAGTATGATCCCTAAGTGGACTGGGCTGACTACTGTAAGCCGAGGAGAAAAACAATCTTGTGAGACTGGGGATCTGTGGTATGCAGCTGAGCGGAGCTGCCCGAGTGGAAGGCTTATGTAATAGAGGGAAGCTGTTTGAGGGAAAAAAAAAAAAAAAAAAAGAAAGACGGGCTCCGTTTCTAAAGACCATGACGGCCCTTAACCATGAGCCCAACGTGGTCGGAGAAAGACGCTTGGAATGCCGCTTCCTTTGCTAATAGGCAGCGCCGCCGTAAACACCCTGGCAGAGGTCAAAGGTGACGAGGGAAACTGCTAACATCTGAACCCCCCCTACATAACACTGCAAATGTCAGTTTCCCATAATTAAATGCTAACTCTTCGTCCCCCCCACCCCCTTTTTTTTTCTTAATTGAATGCACACAGAGTCTTTTCCCATGGTGAAATCTGAGAACTGTTGATTTGTTTTTCAGGATCCACATCCTCTGGGCGCTGCTTGGCCACAAAAGGACATCCCTCCCCCTCTTTCGCCCCCCCCTACGCATGAAGTCACGTTCCACTGTGTGAACTAGATCACAGTTGAGGGCATTCCTTCTGGAAAAAACCCAACTATTCAAACTATGCGGGAGTATCTGATGTATGTGCAGAGGCTTCACATGTTGAGTGCGTTTACCTGTGTGCGTGCGCTGGTGTGCTTTGAGGTGTGAGCTCTTGGTGTACACCTTCCTGCATCCGTTGAAATGGCACCGGTGCACCCGCCTCCTCCCGTCGGGCGACGCCTCCCCGCTGGTCATCCCCGACCTGTCCACGGACCTCTCCGGCCCCTCAGTTCTTATTTTCCCAGGCGAGTTCAGTACAGTCTGTATGCCGCTCCACACCTGGGCCACGGAGCCCTCCTTGCCGAGCTCGGGGGAGGAAGGCGGCGTGCCGATGATGGCAGAGCCCAGGTCTTCTCCGCTGTCGCCCAACATGTCCGCCAAAGAGCCGGAGGAGAAGTCGAGGGTCGGGGAGAGCTCCTCGGAGCTGTCCGAGGCTTCGCTGCTGGCGTCAGAGTTGAAGCCGCCGACGTCAAGGGGCTGGATGTCCTGACCGTCCACCTCCTCCTTGATGTGGGCCAGCTTCGGGTCCGCCTCGTTCGACTTGTCCCCGCAGGCGAGCATCAGCTTGCTCCACAGGTCCTCCTGGTTATCAAACTTGAGGTCGGTGGCGGAGACGTAGGGCTCGCTCTGGAGGTACCTCTCCAGCTCCAGGCATGTCTGTGTGGAAGCAGGACAAGATGGCAATGAGTTTGTTGGCGCATTGAGCCTAATGGCCTGTAATGAAATACGTCTGCTGAGCTGGAAAATCCATAAAATGAGCCAAAAAAGGTGTCTTTATCTGAACTCTGTCCTCCTGTGTTGGGCTTTTCATGCTCACCAACAGCAGGAGGGAGAGATGTTGTGGCAATGCTACAGGCTACACTTTCCCCTCTGCTCGTAGCAACGAGACGAGACGCAATGTCCTATGCAGTGCACTCCCAGAATGCCCTCTGAGGCTTTGTCAGGGAGTATTACAAGCACCGCGTATCGTCCCGAGAGCATGCGAGGACAAGGTGGTCCTGCCCGTAAAACGCGTGCATGGCTGTGCGAGGCGGCAAAGATGTGTGCGCCGTGTGCGTAGGCGCACGCCGAGGTTGGTCATGAAATTTACATATGCTAAAGAGCCACCCCCTCGTTGAGTTAGAGAAGTGCTTGTAGATCTTTTAAATCCATCAATTATTCAGCATAATGTGGATTTAATAATGTATTTGGAGGCATCGCTTGAAATAACATAGCACACTGGGGACTGGGAGGAGGGAGGTCTGGTTCGTGGTGGTCCATAAAAAGCCCGGCATGAATACTGCAAGAGCCGCTCTGGATTGTGGGTTTGTGTTTTTTCTCTCTCTCTCTCTCTCTCTCTCTCTATGCAAAAAGGAAGTGAGAGAGCACTTCCTTAACCCTGTGCAGTCAGCAACTGCAGAGCAGAAATGACATCTGCTTACACGCGGTTTCTAGTGATGGGGCACATTCCAGTTCTCAGTGAAAAGTTACTATGGTGGAACTCAGTAAAACGGTGGTTTCTCCGAATTGGACGGCACGATTGTGACCGTCTGCAAACAAAGTGGACAGACTGAGCTTTTCTGCCGTGATAAACTTTTAGCAAATACAAACTAAGAGTAAAGCTTAGAGATCAGAGCTGCCATTGTCAAACCTTATCATGAATGTGTCAAAACTAAGATCCCTCATCATTTTCAGCCTATGCATGCATCAACCAGCAGCATGAAAATTTACGCTTTTTTTCTGCATTTAAGAAAGAAAGAAAAAACTGATAGGTGCATCACCTGGGAAGAGATCAATCTTTCTTTGGTTACTTTGAATCTAATTTGGGGAAAGCATAAAAAAATGCATTAATCTAAGCTACATTAATGACACAAATCTAAGCAATGGTCATGCACTTGGTATAACCAACTCAAATTATACTACTATTAAACGCTAAAGTAATTCCATCATGAATTGTACTCCAGTTAAAGAGTAATTCGTTTGTAATTTACATTTACTTTTCTTTGCAAATCAGTGGAACCTGATGACATCCATCCATAAAGGGTTAACTAAGCTTGATGACGAAGATGGTGGGAGTAACTTGACAGGAAATCAAATGCACTAAATTCAAAGGCTACTTGTCCAGTGGTGTCTCCAGGGGAGGCTGCAGGTTTGTTAATGGAGATTGGAGTTTTGACAGACAAGGAAGGATTTACAAGATTAATCTCATTTATGAAATCAAACCTTCTGTTAGGATCATTTATCCGTTAATATACTTTTAGACCATAACGGTAGAGCTCCTTAAGTTTGATTCATTGTTTTTAAATATGTAAGAAAATAAATCCAATTGCCTGCATTGATTGTTATGGTAAACATGCTTTCTTCTTTGGTCCTTCACCCTTTTCTAATGTCCGTCACTTGTCTCTCACTCATGGCCCCGCCCTCAGATTTCACCACAATCACGTGTTTAGCTCAACATTGAGGAGAGTTAACGTTTTTGAGTTGTATGTAATGCCTTGCTGCTAAATAAAAGCATATTCTAATATATGAAATCTGCACATTTTGGGGATATACACAAACGAAACATTAATTAAAAGAACATTAGGTTGTTCTAAGGAGGATCAAGATAATAATAATTATTATTATTTTAGCTAAATTTAAAAATACATCCAAAGATAATTATTGGCCCCCATTAGAGAGCATTCTGAATGCGCCCCTGTCCATGTCAGCAGCCCTGTACAAATCCCAGGCGAGCTTTAAATGCCTGGGGGCGGGGGTGGGGGGTGGGGGGGGTGACTTGGAACGAAGAGCGTGGAAAGAGTCGGATCAACGGAGATTGAAAAACGGAAAGCAAAGCCAATTCATTTCACGTCCCAACCCGAACAAGACGAGACTTCCCCCCCCCAAGTCTGAAACTCCAACCACGGATCTGTTATCCAGGGTCCGCTTGGTGGAGGCACGCTGGAGCAGAAACAAGTCCCAACTGTCATTCCCCCAACCTGTCACTCTCATTTGTATTTGCGTGAGTGTGTGTGGGTGAGGGAGCGAGGGAGAGAGAGAGAGAGGAGAGATACGCGCAAAGACCCAAGGCTGGCCATTCAGGCGCTTATCTGCAGCGCGGTGTTTTCGTTTCACTGCATGCCAAGGAGCCAAAATCATCTACATGAATTTTTGCATGAGCAAAACCGCAGCAGGAAGACCTAAAGCATGGCGTGACAGAGCAAAACACAGCAAACGTGCAAATACTTTCGGAAACGTGCGCATTCCTTCACTGTGAAATTTAATATTTTTAAAAGTTATCCAGGTATTTTTATTTTTGTTTGTTTGTTCCAAAACCACATTTAAAATTTGTAAAATATGATTAAATTGTCCATTTGGGTCAGTTTATGTGAAACTTCACCGAGGGAACTTGACAGGACTTCCGTTAAAACAACTTCTTTTGACAGAGACGTGCAGCTGTCACCGCAAAACACGCTTTCCCCCAAATCTAATTACGCACAGTCCCTGCGCTCCTCGTTAAGCAGTTACGCTCGTCTCCTTACCTGCTGCCAGTACTCTTCCAGCGACGGTAACGCCGAAAAGTATCCCGTGTCGTGCACAATTTGGAGCTCTTGGAAGATGCTGCACATCGGTATGACATCCATTTCCGAGTCTCAGCCGAACCAAGAAGCGAAGTGAGGCGTGTGAAGGAGGAGAAGCCTGCTGTGTTTGGAGAGAAGCTGGCCACGCTGCTGTTTGGGCATGTATGACAGCCTGGGACGGACGCGCACTTCCACTGCTGGCTCTCTGAGTGTGTGACGCACCGAGGAGCGCACCACACTGAACTCACTCAAAAGTCTGTCAGCGCACTGTAAACTTCCCCCCCGATTCAAAATTACAGACGAACCCACCCCCATGTGATTACATTACGTTTTGTACGCGCACCAATCGCCTTGCGGAGCACACTGCCCGCCTACTCGCCGCTCTTGCCCAATGCTGTCGGATCTGGCGCAGCCCACCGTGGTGTGGTTGGTGCACTATTTATAGAGCGCTATATAACCAGCAGCGCAACGAGGAAGTGGATTTCAGTGCCGATTCAAATGTTTGAGCTGCTGGTGGTTTGAAGCGGCACTGAGAAGCGGCTGCTTCTGTCTTTTAATAGAGCCATTTAACTATGTTTATATCACCCAACATGACACCCATACATCCACTAGAAGCTCTGCCGCTACACCCTTCATTATATATATATATATATATATATATATATATATATATATATATATATATATATATATATATATATTGCTATTAATATTATAATCTCCAACAGATAAGTGAGTCTAGATGTTACACAAAAACAAAGTTGCTGTTTGGGATTCACTTTGTTGATGCTAGAATAATATTTTCTGTTTACCAATCTTTTTTATCTATTGTATTTTTTTAAATGGGTGAAAAAAGTGTGTTTTTGTGATGAACAATGATTGATGTTTTATATGTTTTCAGCAAACTGTTGGATTCAGTAGCTCTCTCTCTCTCTCTCTCTCTCTCTCTCTCTCTCTCTCTCTCTCTCTCTATATATATATATATATATATATATATATATATATATATATATATATATATATATCATTTCACCAGAAAGAGCAGCCCACATCCAAAAAGGAAAAAACAACTTAGAAAGACTTGGAGAACTGCCAATTATAACAACTTTAAATGACTCAATGGATGCAGTTTTGCAGAGCATTGCAGTTTGAACTGCACAGGATACAAGGCTGAAGTGACAGCACAGGCTCTGAAACAAGCTTTGTGATCCAACCCATTAAAGGGTCACTAGGTACCGAGCGCAGGCGAGACTGTCAGAGCGTGGATGTAAAGGAGCTACTGGTTAGAACCTACATGAGAGCTTAGACGGTATGTGCTGCACATCGTCAGATGTGCTTCCATTTAGACTCAGATGTGAACAAAGCGGTACACTTTGCATATACAGACACTGTCTATACAAATCCCAAAATATGTATCAACGAAACTCGGTTCAGCATACAATATTCAGGTTCAAGATTGACCAGTCCACAACAAATGGAGACCAGATTTCATAAGAACTGTGAAATAGCTGTTTAATATATAGTGGAATACAAATCTGGGATAATATTCCTGCTTCAATGCCATCTCAGGCCAACGATATGCTGCTATAGTTTCTCAAAGTGATTACACGGCATTCAGCATGCATGTGCGTGTGTGTGTTACCCCCCTTTGACTTTACATGCAAATAGGCAAATCATTCAGAGTGCAGGAGAAAGTCATCTTATTAGAGGCACTCATTCAGCCCCCTAACACAGAACCGCCCTGGGTGAAGAGCTACGTTCCACATATCAAGAAGACTCTGCATACGTCTCATCGCGCCGTGATGTAAGGGGCTGAAAAGAAATACACATTTGTCTCCTCGCTGCAAAGTGCAAATCATCAGAACAATATTCTGAGGCACTAGTGAGCTCAGGGGGGTCATCAAAAGTCTGATCAATCTACTTGGTCTATGAAACAAATCTGATAGACTTCTCCTTTTCATGACTGTCCAGAGATCCATGAGGATTATTATGAGTCTCTCCACAGCAGTGGAGACAATTTAATAAGCTATTAAGTTATAATAGACCAGCCATAAAAATGATAATTCAGGGGGAAAAAAAAAAAACAGAAATGCTGTGGCGGTTATTGTAGTGGCAGCAGCTTGAGGCGTTTCAGGAGGGACTGGTTGGCTTCTGCTGGAGATAATGTCCACGTGTGCGCAGTAATCCCAGTCACCTGTGGCTGTCTTCGTTAAAGTGGCGCACATCAAACTTGCTGTGGTGCGATATCCAGGAAACCACACCGCTGCTTCATTTGTTTCCTGCAGAAGCGTTTGAAAGAAAAGGTTTTTTTAACCTCTTCTGGTGGCCACCCACCGCGCACGATGAGAGTTTCTATTAAAAGATGGTAATATAGCTCTCCCGTTTCTAGAATGACATGATATAAATACACACTGGCATGCTTCTGGAAATATATACCCCACATCCACCCGCCCTCTTTGAATGCAAATGATCATTGCTTTGCTATAACTGGTGAAGATCAAACACATGCATATTAAGCACAGGTTTCCATTCTTCAGGTTTGGTTCATTTTATAATTGCTTAAATGTTTGGCATCAAAACCTGTTTGAAAATCTCACATAGTTAAAAAAAAATTAACTATGGTTAAACATTCCAACTGGAAGTTAGAAATAAAAACTTTATTTTTTATTTTTTTACTACTTATTTACTACTTACTACTTATTTCAGTTACAACTCTAAACAGCTGCAAGTCTTTTGGACTAAGCCTCTTTTCACATCTGGACACTGGGATTTTTCACACATTCTCCTTGCAAAATAGCTCAAGCTCAGTCAGATAGGACGCAAATTGTCTTTGACCAGCAAGACATGTAGGTCTGGACTTTGACTGGGCCATTGTAACACGAGTTTTTACATAAAGCGTCTATTGTAGCGCCGGCTGTAAGTTTAGGGCCTTTGTCCTGGGCTTTGTCTAGGAACGCCCCGTATTTAACATCATTCATCGCCCCATTAACTCTGACCAGCTTCCCTGTACCTGCTCATGAGAAGCATCCCCATGACGCGTGTGCCTCCGTCTTTTACGTTGGGCATGGTATGTTTCGGGTCATGTGCAGTGCTTGCTTTCTGTCACACATAACGGTGCTCATGTAGCTTGAAAACTTCAAATTTGGTCTAATCCTTCAAGGTACATGGCAAAGTGCCAACCTGACCTCTTACGGCTTCCTTTAGGCCATTCTTCCTGAACGGCAGACATAGTGGAGTGCACAGCTCGTAGTTGCCATGTCAACAGATACTCCCAAATGAGCTGTTGATCCATGCAGCTCCTCCAGAGTTACCATAGGTTTCTTGGTTATGGTGGACTGCTATGTCTGGGTAGATCCACAGTGGTAAGGTGCTCTTTCCATCTTAAGATGTAGCTTCAAAGTTTTCTTCAATGTTATCCATGACGTCTCTGCTGTGTTCTCTAATCTTCATGATGCTATTCAGTGACTTTCCCTGACAAACCTGATAGATCTCCACAAAACAGTTGCATTTAAACAGATCAAACCACACACAGACTATTTTCCACCTCCTTAGCCAACTGGTTGTCCTGGGGTTTACTTGAGGGTATCAAGGTAAAGTGGGATGAAGACAAATGAACCCAAGACTTTTCAGAGTTTCTATCCCAGTTTGAAATCCATGCGTTGTTTCTTCCCATTTGTCAGTTCTGCTGTACTTTGGGTCTGTCTGTTATGCAAGCCAACGAACGAATCGGTGTGTGGATGCAACAGGACAAAATGTGTAAAACCCCCAGGGGGTGTGAATACTTTTGTGAGACACTCTTTCAGCTGTTCTGTGTTTACCAGAAGTTCAGCACACATACAGCACACACATCTAGGTAAAACCTCATGCCCTGTTGCATGGGATGTGGGACAAAGTTGAAGTCAGGAGCGACAACAGCACCATTGACAAGTTAAGGGACGGCGATGGGACAAACATATTTGGAACAGAGGACTATTGTCTGAGCCGTGGGGCCGGCAGAGCGCCTCCACCGTGGCGTCTCTTTTGTTGGGGTCTCGGCGGTGGGCACATTTGCAGCACTCAGCAGCATCACATTCGGACACGGCTCTGCGGGTCCGAGGGACAGGACTGAGAGCACGCTAATCGGAACTCGTTTGTGACACGCATCACTGGTAATTGCAGGGAAGCTTGATGTTCCCCCCTGTAGCACGGATGATTCATTTCTGACCTTATAAGCACGGCAAAATAGACAAGAGGTTACTGCATGACAAAGTGCAAACTGTTTGTGTTGTGCACTCTGATGCAACAGGTTTTTAGGGGATTCCTTTGCAATTTAATCAAAGTGTCAAGTGATGAGTGAATGGAGACCCAGAATATTTATTTATTTTTCTCCTGGCAGATGAAAGACTGAATTACATGTCAAGACCACACATTCATATATAAATATTACATAGACTGCCAAGCATAATGCACTCTAGTGAATGATGATGGCACAATATGTTAGTGTAGCTCATGCTGTATGACAGACAAGATAATATATCTTTCCTCTTGGAGGCTACAGCAGGTAACCCAGTGTTGAAATCCATAATGCATCTGATTTGATACCAAATTTAGCTCCCCACTAAATTTCTCTTCACAGAAATATCTTGATTTTCTAGTCTATGCTTCTTCTTTTTTTTTGGTTTTGGTTTTGATGGCATAGAAATATCTTGATAAAGCCCACTTTAATATATATATATATATATTTGATTGCATAAGAACTGTAGATTGTACAAGAAAGTGCAGCTTTTTAACCAAACAGTCAACTTAAGTTTTCTTTCTCTACTCCTTCGTACTGAGCATGCATGAAGCGACAGTGGAAAGAAAAACTCCCCATTAACGGGAAGGAAAAACCTCCAGCAGACCAACTGGGGTTACAGAAGACAGAACAGAGACACAACAAGAGAGACAAACAAGCACAGAAGCACACATTGATCCAGTAATCTGTTCTACATTAGATGGCAATAGCGGGTGATCTGTCTCCCCTGGTTGATGTCACAGCTAACAAAACGCCACACCAGGTGTACCTTCTATGATGAAAAAAATGACAGAGAACAAAAAGTTAGAAGCTGAAATGACAACAAGCAGTCCAAATTGGAGAACAGGAGAACTCAGCAGAATGAGAAAAATAGGCCCTGATTTCCAGTAGCCTAAGCCTATAGCAGCATAACTATAGAGGTAGCTCAGGGTAACCTACGCCACTCTAACTAGAAGCTTTGTCAAAAAGGAAAGTTTTAAGATTAGTCTTAAAAGTAGACAGGGTGTCTGCCTCACGGACCAAAACTGGGAGTTGGTTCCACAGGAGAGGAGCCTGATAGCTAAAGGATCTGCCTCCCATTCTACTTTTAGAGACTCTAGGAACCATCAGCAGACCTGCAGTCTGAGAGCGAAGTGTTCTGTTAGGAACATACGGGGTAATCAGAGCTCTGATATATTAAACACTCACAAGAACCAAAAGAAATCAGAAACCTTTACAAGATCATATCAGGACTCCGGACAGCGCAATTCATCTAGAATAATTTAAAAACCTCACAGCTAAAGTAATAAAAGAAAGGTACAGATCTGATCTTGCCGCTTGGGCATAAGTAAACCTCCTTTTTGATAGTAGAAGCCTAAACATGGTGTATAGAGGATGACAAGGATCTTCAAGTATCAATGTCTCCCTCTGAAAACCTGACCAATGTGTCTCAAATCAGCACCAGTAACCTGTTTATTGACCTTAACCTTGCTTTATGCCATGCAAAGGTCACCAAACCATAACACCATTCTCAAACAGATTCAATAAAAGAAAAAGAAAACAATTGAAAAATAGATTATCATTACATTGTCTTAAACAGAATGGAGAATGGTTGGCTTTTTTTTTTTTTTACAGACAACTTCAAAGTTAGCTTCAAATGTTAGCTTCCTTACAGAATGGTGCCCAAATACTTCTACTGACACTGGCATTGAACTTGCACTGTCCAAACATACCACACTATAAGGGTAACATATGAAAACGGCATGCATGCATACGGTGTTGGTGTGGCTTGTTAATCTCCTAAGTGTGATGCAAGTCAGCACGTTTCTGCAATCTCAAGAATGCTGCACGCTCCCCTGTTTGTATTCTGAAAGAGACACTTTGCTTCTGTCATCACTAAAATCCCCTCCCACTGAAGTCCCTTTTTGTCTTTTCTCAATGAGTGTTATGTGGCGTTACCATGCTGATGCCTAGATAACATGAGTCATTCGGCCGTACAGAAATATTATACGTAGACAGCCCGCAGTACACTAAGTGCCCATCTTTGGCAAGTTTAAATCCATAGCAACAAAATATTGAGCACGCACAAATCTGCAGTACAGCTGTGCATGCTTCACTCCAAACTCGTTAACAGGCATACAAAATATATGTGGCATGCATACCGCTTATTGTTACACATTCTGCAAACATGCACAAAGCAAAATTTTACTGCCACAAATCTGTGTAAATCTTTTTTTAAAACATAAAGTTTGACATAAAAGCCACAGAGTCAAACCACAGAAACTGACAGGATGTAGAAGCAGAAAACAATCTACTGTTATTTTTGCAAACTGCAGAAATCCTGCATCTGGAAACCTTGCCAAAAAATGGTCACTCACTTTTAATAAGCTGTCTTAAAACTCTTTGCACCGCAGATAAAGGCCAATTCTTAATTTGCAAACTGCATCTGGTCCATGATTAGGAATTCACAGCTGCAATTAGGCTAAAAAGTTTTACTGTAGCCATTAGGAAGGAAAATCCAGATCGGGTAATAAGGATTGACACTAATTTGGAAGCTGTGCTTGTTGTTGTCGCTGTAGTTTAGATTAACTGTTTTCCAAATACACACCACTGGATTGGCAAAATTTAGATGAATGTAGTAGTTAATTTTGCTAAAGTATTTAGTGTGCTGCAAGCGTTCGATGTGAAGGAAAGTACAGTGTGTAAAAGGGCAGAAGAGTGGGCACAATATGCAAAACAGTGGGGTGACTCTGCGGCACGAAAAAAGCAGATTTAATTTAATTGGCTCCTGGCATCACATGTCTTACTGATCTTGGGTTTTGACATGCTGTGGATGAATCAAAATCATAAGACTTTAGTCATGAAAGAAAGTGTACAAAAAAGGGTTTAGAGGAGGCAGAAATGACAGGAATGCTGCTTTAAATTCTGAGAAAACAGACTCAGAGGTCGTATAAAAACCACTTACCCTTAAAGTGCTATTAAAAGAAACGTTTTGTTTTTTTCAGTTCCCAGCAGTTCAGCTTTACTGGATAACCTGAGCATGAGTGTTAGAGCATGAATAAGCAGTCCACTTTAGTTAAATTAACACTGGAAAGGAACTTAATTGTTGTTTACGTGTTACCCTGAAATTATGGGCCCTAAATCTCCTGACTAAAGGAACATTCATTGCAAATAATACAGCAAGTCCTTAAAATCAAGTCCTGCCAAAGTCCTCAAAGCTGAACAGCTGAGGTTTATACTTTTTTCTAACCTTTGTTTGTTTACCATGGTGCAAATACAACAAAGAGTTGTTGAGACAACTGGACGGGCTTAGACGGGGGGGAATTCCCTTCCTATGGCTATGATAACAGCCACCGATGAGGTAGTGAAACAGTTAGAAGAAAAAAAAATTAAACTTGCACTTTCAGAATGAAACAGGAAATAAACAGTGGTTTGCTGTTACCATGGTTACTATAACAAACAAGCAGTCATGTACATGGTGGATGTTGTTAAAATAAAAAAAAGCAAACACCCAAAGCATTCCCCTAATCTTGTTACTCAGCCATTCATCCTTTCCTCATACAGATTTTCCTCTTTAACTTATCAGTCAGCAAGATAGCTGCAGAAATACCTCTGGGTGTACGAACATAGTTTACCCTTTTATGCTCAACTTCAACAACATCCACAACTTTACCATCATTAACATCTGGAGGATGTTTTTTCCCCCCTCCACTTTAAGTTTTTTTATTTGTTTTATTCTTGTTGGTCCAACAAGCACTGAAGCTTCTCCCCTTTTATACCCATGTGCCTAATTGCGTGACAGTAGGATCTAAACCAGTTTTTACGTGAGGAACCAGAAGCCATATATTAGCTAGGGAGTTGTTAACATGTTGTCAAGAGGAAATAAAGGTGACAAAACTGTACGGTGTCCATACCAATGTTAAGCTTCCGTGACACAGTTTTTAAAAAAAATGTATCTGGCTACGTTGTTTGACAGATACCAACTTGTCCAGAACGCTGCTGGCCGTCTTTTAACCAATAGCTCTACATGGGAGCCCAAATTTTCAATATTTGTTTTTTTTTTAAATCTCAGCTTAAATGGACATGGTGCAAGTTTTGCAGTTAAATATTATTTATTTTCTTTCCCATGCATGTCCTTACAGTTGTCCAACGTGTAAAATGAGTTATCCTCTGTTTAACGGCAGCTGCACCCATAGGCTGCCGTTAAACAACCAACTTAGTTGGCTGTTTGAAAGCGCTACATGAATCAATAAATGTAAGGCAATTAAATTGTTCCATCACCTGTAAAAAGGTTGTTAAGTGGGTTCATATATGAAAAAAATAAATTTGGCAAACCATCTTCCATATCAGCCACTCCAAGCATTTGGCTTAGATGAGTGAATATTCCTCAGTGCAGACAAAGCATGTGAATATCATTGCATAAGATTAAGTAACAATACTGGGTAATGGCTGTGACCTTCTTAAATGGGCCTTAAAAACACGTCTCATTTTTCCAAGGTTTTGGGGGTATAATATGATGTGCTGTGCTCTGATGAGGCCGTGTGAATGTCAAAAGTGAACACCAAAGGACCTGCTCAGGGGCAGTTAGCTTTGTCTCTTTGCTCAAAAACAATCAGTTATATAAATATTTCATATTCAAACTAACTTCACAGCGGTTACTAAAATGAGGAGCTGATATGTCCGAGGCTGGTCAAAAATGCACAAAGGTCCCACTTGCTCCCAAAGGCCGAGAGAATCATAGAAGAGTGAAGAGCTGATGATCATTTATGGGGATTTTACCAAACACTGTTTGTATAGGTTGAATTTTATCAACAGAAGTTGGTCCCAAAACAAGCTAATTTAGAACCCAAACCTACATACCTACCTGCCATCTATTTCAAGCAAATTCTGTATGGGACACACGCACACACATTGGTCGCGGTCATTACGCGATCAACCCTTTTACTGAGGAGGGACATTTGGCCTGACAAAACAACAAGCTTTTTATGAAATTCTTTGGCGAATTTACATATTCAGCAATATCAACTACATGAAATGGTTTATACAGCGATGTCCTGGCACCTTTATATCACATTACACTGGCTCTTATGTGCACAGAATATTTTGACTAGTCCAAAAAACTCAGTTTTAATCAGTTTATGGTTGAGTTTTGGGCAAAAATCTCTTACATTAAGGTGAAGAAGCTACTTTCCTAAATTTGTGTTTATAGTATCTTTAAATAAAATGAATCTTAGCTGCATTTCAGCTATAGAACAATAAACTGTAATACTATAAAAAGCAACATAGCCAACATATGACACAAAGTTTCCAAATGCACACTGAATGAGTCATGACTTTGTTTCTGTTACGTCAGCCATTTTTCTCAGAGAAAGAGTTCATGTCTGAAGGAAGTGACTACTACATGTTGACTCTTTTTGGAAGTACTGCATTCTGGATTTTAAAATCGCAGGGGGTTGATAAAACCATGACTGAAAAAAAAAGTGAAACAAGTAGGAGCCAAAATGTGATGGATAAATGTGGAAGACAGGCTGGGCATGCAACAAAAAGCTTTTAACTGATGCAAAGTGCAGTGCTGGCAAGTGTTGGTAAATTTGTTAGCAGTGACATCATTTCTTAAAAGGGTGAGAGCAAGAGAGCTTTCCCAACCATCATGAAGAGCCTTGTGTCGAAGTTCCAGTGTGTCTCAAACCAAATTAGTGCAGTTGATTGGGACCTGAAAGACTTTTCTATTGTCGTGCACATTTCTGTGCTCTCTGTCTGCTACAAGCTTGGCAAAAACAAAAGTGCTGCAGCCAATGCATTGATGTGCTAATTTATGTGCAACACCGCTTGGCAGCGTTGTATAACTCTGGGCAGTCAAAAGCTACTTTTCACAAAAGAGCAAGCCTCTTGTGGCCTTTGGCAGTAATGACGTATTGAAGGAAGTTCTAAAAAAATGTGTCATTTCATTTGGGTCAATGAGTTCACGATGACTGAAAAAATGTATGTTAAGCAATTTCTTTTTTAACCTTTCTGCACTTACTTGTTCTCACTGTAGTGAAACAATCCAGTCTACTTGTGTATATATGTGTGTGCGTGTGTCCCATACAGAATTTGCTTGAAATAGATGGCAGGTAGGTATGTAGGTTTGGGTTCTAAATTAGGTTGTTTGGGACCAACTTCTGTTGATAAAATTCAACCTATAAAATGTAATATGTATATGTAAAATGAGTCAAATTGCAATCAAAATAATGTAGATTAAAAAAATAGTAGAATAGAAAAGCATATAAAAAAGATAACTAATGTCAAAAACAATTGTAATGGGCATTATGAAATTTTGTTTCAATTGGGCAACATATGTGGGACTCCTATGGGTCTGCTTTTTTTATCTAGAGTTGTCCTGCATCAAACCGGTACAGGGAATAAATGCTCTCTGGGACCACTTGAACACAAAAACTGAGGCCTGAGTGTGTTGATGAGGTTCAAGTATAAAGTTTTAGCAGACTAATCAAAGTATATAGTAACTCTAATGTTCGCTTAATACATGACCTTGGAGTAATAAATGCTGTAAGTCCCAAACAGGGTCCTGGAATGTTTGAATCTTATTATGTTTTAGTTCTACTTTGTCCCATTTGACACCATATGTTACCTTATTTTCTTTTGCATATTTTATGCAGTTGGTTCATTTCCTATAAAGTCCTTGCAATGGTTACAATGATTTAACATGTCGGTATGAGTAGTAGGGGAATTGCTATTGCAACTGTAAGGTTAGACTGTTTAGCTGATGTTTTCCAATTGACCTGTGGGTTAGTAAGTTAATTAGTTAGTTAGTTAGTTAGTTAGTTAGTTAGTTATTTTATTTTAGACTTTACTTTTGCTTCATCTTTTTTCCCTGCTTGTTTTGATTATTATTTTTATTTCATTTGCTTAAAATTCAAATCACAAATAGAAGTCAGAAGCAATTTGACCCAGTTCCAGTTTCTGATTGAAAAGCCAGTGAGATTTACTAATTGTTGTGCTCAAAGAAAACACACACACACAAACACACACACACACACACACACACACACACACACACACACACACACACACACACACACACACACACACACACACACAGACATTGTGCAGTAACACGTATGCTACTAATTAATTGTGATACATGTTAAAAAACTGCACCTTTCACCGACTTAGCAGCAGCCATGCTGGTTTGGTTTAGAAAAAAAATTAAGACTCAGGTTTAGGAATTATTGAGGCGAGTTATGATGACCCTATCATCAAGCATGTGTTCAATTACCAATGGGAGTCAGTGGCAATTTAAGAATATAAGACATTCTGCCTCTTTACACATTAGTTGGAGCCTGATTTTGTTTATCGCTATGAGCTGTTGATACAGTTGTTAATCCAGTAGTGATTTACTACCGGAACTCGTGCATGAAATGTATGTGTTGACCTGTGCACCAGTGGCAACCAGAGTAAGCCATGCTTGTGAAGATTTAGGAACAGCTGACTGTGAGTCATGTCTGTCTCGTGATCCATTTCTCCCTGGAAACAGAAGCCACCACTCTAACTTAACCAATTTACCATGAAGTGTGTCAGTCTGTTGAAGTTTTCTGTTTTGGTCCATGGGAAACAAGCCCCCTTCAGTTCTAATAAATTCCTGCTGAAAGGCAGTGAAACAGGGAAAGAGACAACGTTCAAGAGATATATTTCTGAAAGTATGAAATCTAACACATTTTTGTAAAAGAAAGTAGTTTAAAGCTATGATTTTCAATGGGTTTTACTTGACTTTTATAAGACAGACAAAACTAAATTCCTCCCACTTCATTTAAGCTATAGTTTGTAATCCTGTTCAGAAACACTTGATTTTATACTGGGTAAAATCATCCTTCCATCCAGAAAGTAGTAAATATATTATGTTTTCAGAAAAAGGAAGTAATAAAAAAATCATTCTCTGTGTGAGCAGCAGGCCTGTAAAAACTTTTACCAATCACTGCTCTACACACCGAATAGCAGGGATTTGTCAGAGTTTTGGTCCTGCTCTTACTTTCCTCTGTCCCTCAAGTTCTGGGTGTATCACCTTATCTATTGGCCGTCCCACATGTCAATTATTCTGATGCATCATGTAACACCAGTGTGCGTGCTCGTTCCTTCTGAGTTTCTGCTTGCTGGCTGCGCACTTCTAGTGTTTATGTATCCGGTTAGCTTAGCGGCTAGGTTAGCAGTTAGCTTTGTTGTTAGCTGTTCATTGTAGCTCTGCTGCTTTCACCGTAGACTTTGAACATGGCTGAGAGTCCCAAGAAGCAAACCGCATTCATGTTTATGAGAACAAGAGGAAGGCCTCAGTAGAAAGAAATAACACCAGAGTGGATTTGGGAAAAAAAAAAACTTCACGCCATCCCCCTGGAGAGTGGAAGAGCGGGTAAGGCGGTCTCCCGCATGCACAGTTATTCAAAAAGGAACTTGGGGAAACTTGTGGAAAAATCGCTGACCCTAGCTTTAATTGTAAAGTGGGAGAAATGGGATCCTGAGCAACAAATAAAAATCTGAAAGGTTTAGCATGCATTTGTATCCAGTCCTCTGAATTAATACTTTGTAGCCACTTTTTGCTGCAGTTTCAGCTGCAACTGTGTTGGGGCAATTCTTTACCAATGTTGGAAATCTTTAGACTTTGCAGAAATTTGTAGGAACCTCCAGATTAGTCAGATAAAGTAGAGAACATCTGTGAACAGCGGTTTAGGATGTGTATCCCGTTGGTAGGTGAATGCACACCCCCGTCTTTGTAGCCTCTCACCAGTAACACTATATTTAGCTCCATCCACCTTCTCATCGGTGCTGCCCAGCTTCCCTGTACCTGCTGTGTAAGTGCATCCCAACAGCAGATGCACTGTGGGTATGGTGTGTTCAGGGGGATGTTTTCAGCCTCACATAGCATTTTGCATCTGATCCAAAAGTCCAGTATAGACTTAACTGACTAGGACCCCATCTTCCACATGCTTTGCTCTGTCCTCTAAATCAATAGGTCTTACAGCTCCTGATGGCATGCTGAGGAGGTAATACAAGCATTGAAACAGGTGTGCTCAACAGGAGATACATCCAGAAAAGTCAAGGCAGTGAGCCGATAACTACTGTCCTATATGGCTTGTGGAAAACTAGCGAATGTGAGTTCTCTGGTGTTCTTTCAACAATGGCTTTGTTCTTAAGATTCTCTCTTAAGCCTGGGCCTAAGGCCGGGACACATTGCTTGCATCCGAACCTCCACGCTCCGAACAGATTTTTTTTCTTGGCATACTGGCTGCTTAGAGGTTCCCTCTATGGTTCACTGGACCCGCGATGTTGAGTATTCACGCAAGAGTATGTACTGGAAATTCTGCCAGCATAAACAAGCTGGGCAGTAAATAATACCTCTGAACAAGCAGTTCAGAGTTATTATTTTGTACTACCTCCAAAGTGAATGTGTTTTACTTTACTAAAGTGTTTCTCTTCCTGTCTGACTCATGACTACTGGGGATCTACCTTTGGTTAGAACTACGCAGACACAGTTGTGGAGAATTGCAAGTGGTCTGCCTGGCCCCATTCACTTCAACTAGACTAAACTGCAAAGACGTCATACAATCTTTTTTTCCTGGATCCGGATCCTTTATGGATATCTATTTGCTGCTCTGTTTTCATATTCTTCTACCTGAGCTCTGCAGCTCTTCCAGAGTCACCATTGGCATTGTGGCCCATGGATGTCCACTTCTTGGTAAGTTTCCATTTGCACCATACTTTTTTTTTGTGCTCTTGACTCCTCAGCTGTGTTGTTTGGTCTTTATGATGCTGTATGTTCTCTAACGTAACCTCTGAAGCATTCACAAAGAAGCTGTTTTTAAACTGAAATTAGATTAGACCCAGTTTAACTCTGTTTACTTCATAGTTGACTTCTGAAGGCATTTGCACTGAATCTTATTTATCGGCGTAAAGAGTGCTAACCAGAAATGCATCCTACACTTTTTATACTTTTTATGTTGAATTTAAAAACAGGAATATTTTTTTTTCTCTACGTCACCATTTTAAAGATTTTGCACTTCTCATTGTTTGTCTGTCACATGAATTCAAATTAATACAATGTTTGTGGTTGCAAGATGACAAAAAAAACAAATGCTTTTGCAAGGGACTAAATTCATTTAACTCCTGTGCTATTACCTGCATGTTTCATTTCATCCTTTACATGCAGCGGTATTCTTAAAGTGTGACAACTGCTCCATTAGACTTAATGGTGACAGAAAGTAAAATTGAACAATTCAGCATCTCTGAACAAAAGG
Organism: Fundulus heteroclitus; assembly: GCF_011125445.2. Classification (NCBI taxonomy): domain Eukaryota; kingdom Metazoa; phylum Chordata; class Actinopteri; order Cyprinodontiformes; family Fundulidae; genus Fundulus; species Fundulus heteroclitus. The sequence continues at coordinate 27,787,572 of NC_046365.1, read as the reverse complement.
ACCTTTCACTCCACACAGTCAGCTAAATGTGTTAGAAAAAAAAATGTATAAGATAAAGTATTGATTTCAGTTTAAGGGAGTGCAGCTGTTATCACGAGTGAGCACTGAGGTCACTTGTTATAGCTTCGCTTTAGCTGCAGAGAACGTATCACCTCGGTTGAATTGTTACAAACGAGAGACAAAGGGAAGGGTGAGCCTTGGTTGGAAAAACAACGCAGCCTTGCTCCAAAGTGAGGCAAATGTGAACAATTGGTTGAAGGATATGAAAACAACAGCTACTCCCAAGAAGAAACTAAGTCAAGCGGTCTTCCTCGGCCTGGTGTCAGCATCATGTTTCAAGAGCAGTTTGAATTAATAAGTCGAATCATCAGAACCTGAACCTGACGTAGCAGAAAAGAGAGACCACTACCAGTTTAAAAAATGACTAAACTGCACCATGGGAGTTTATGACTGGATCATTCAAATGAGATGTGCTCAAGGTCTGTTAATCTTGGTGGTACATAAAACATGGCTTTTTCCATAATTGGTTGCGTTGCACCACTGCACGCTTGTTAAAGACAATAACTCGCCAACTCTTCAGTTTTGAGACTTAATTTTAGGCGGGCGTGTTCAAAAGTGTGTAAAAAAAAATCACACACAAACATGACCAGACATATTAATAAGCACAACTAATGTTATAGTTTAGCAGCGGGTACTGCTGCTGACTTCACAGTGGAAATGAAGTCAGCAGCGATACGTGGAGCTAAAAATGATTGTTAGGTTACAAAAACTGTCACGTAGGATCCAAGTGGAACACATCCTGTTGTTCACGAGAGGAAGGAAACCGCTGCATCCGACAAATGGGAAATTCAGAAGACTACGATGAAAGGATGGGAAAAACAGGTAGTGGAAACAAACATTTGACAGTATAGCAGAGGATATGGCACTGATGCAGAAAACGCTGCACGGAGTGGAAAGATACTTAAGGTTATCCCCAGCCAAGACAGGAAAACATCAGTAGTTTCAACTTTGTCCCACTTTCATTTGCTGTCATCTTGTTTTTTCCTTCTATTCCTTAAGAAATCAGGTTATTACAAATTTTACTTTTTCATTTTACGTGACATTTATGCTCCAAAATAAGACTCAAATTGAAAGAAGATATTGTGATATAGCCAAACACTCTTTTTAACATCACGGCATCGAGTCCTAAAATGGATTTATTCATGCAGGGCTGCCAACTCCGCTACGTTCAGCACGATCCACCTCACCGTGCGAATGCAACTCCAAGTCCATTCAGACTTCAGGAGTGGACATCATGGGAGATTCCTCTTTCCTGCTCCTGTTCTCCACACTCCAGCCCGGCCCCGACAGCTGCGAATGTGATGTGGGAGGGAATGACCCCGGAGGACCCTGTACAATCTAGATCTCTGCTGCGGCTGCCATTCCATAACGCAAACAAACAGGAACGTGACCCTTTCCTTCCCACTGTAACCCACACTTTGGAATCCACTACCCCCCCCCCCCCACCCCCCCACACCTCCCCCCACTCCAAGGGGAATCCTCCACCCATCCAGCGACATTCCACATCCTGCCTGGATAACTGTGACGTGAAGAGGAGACATGAGCGGCCAAAGAACCCCACGGTAAACATGAAAGAGAAAGGAAAAATGGGATATTTTCCCAGCATTGCCCTTCAATGGTGTTCTGTAATCAGCTTTGCTGAAAAGTACAGTAAACATTAAATCATTTTCCATTTCTATAACAAGCTCCATGGGGGGATCCAGGCGCAAATTTGGCCAGCAGTGTTTCCTATAAACTTAACTTTTATTGCAGTAGCACAATCTCAAGCTGCACAATTCAACTTCTGCATTGAGTAGCCCCGTTCAGCTAGGAGAAAAAAAAAAAAAACACGTTGAAAAATTGTTGCCTTCAACAAAATACTTACAATAACCTCCTTTGGCCAACATAACATTTCACAAGGTCACAGCATCACTAGAGCTCTCTTTTCTTCCTCAGCCAGCATGTCTCTTAAAGGATGTACAGGTACAGGAACTGAGATGGCCGTCGAACAAGGTGTGTTTTACATTTGGGGAAAAGTTGCTCTGTTGATTTAACCAAATCAACAACTGTCCTACCAAGAACCCCATGAGTACATAGTTTCAGTTTTCTGCAAAATATTTATGCAAGATGTCCTGATATACGATGACTTTATGATGTCATGCATTCTTACAAGGCTCCCTGTTTTTTAAAAAAAAAAAAAACATAATCACAGATCCTCCACTATTATTAACGGAGGGCAAAGGCTGGTTTTACAGTTTCACTTCAAACCTTCCCAGAGTGCTTGCTGCAGAGAAACTCAATTTTACTCTAATCTGACCAAAGCCGGAAATTTCAGGTAAAATCCTGATGGGTATCACCAAACTCCACATACTGATATTTCTAATGGTAACGCAGATGATATTTTTTTTTTGTCCGATATGCATCCCAAATTAACTGTTGGCATGAAGATGGCATCTGAGGGCTAATATAGGGACTTAGTGATGCAAAGAGGCCATTCTTAGCTGCAGGTCTCTAACAGTGAGCTTTGGATGATGTTTTTCCTCCCTTACCAACCTCATGACTAGGTTTTTTGGCAAGATATATCAGGTTCTTTTCAGACTAGTGGCTAAAATTAATCTGGTCTGTGTCTGGGAAGCAGACAATCTTTTATACTAATTAGAAGTTAATAAGAACCGTAATAAACACCATTTCTGTCCCATTTGTTTAGAAGGAATTATAATGCAACACTTATCTTTTTAAAATCAATTGTTTCTGAAAATAGGAGTTCTTTATACACAGAATCAATGTGCAATTATCGGTTTTACAGGATATCTCCTTTACGATTACGTCTATGCCAAAAAAAGAAAAACTTCTTTTAAACTTTTAACACATCTTGTTCGGGAATGCTTGAACTATGGCCGGCAGTGCAGCGGTGGATTTCCCTGAGAATGTGCAAAGATGGAAATTCTGCGTAATCACTCTGGCAAAAAAAAAAAAAAAAAAAAAAGATGGCTAAATCATCTTTGCACCTAACCTGGTCATCGATGTTCCAATTATGTGTAAATAACATTCTAATCTCATATAAACTCAGTATATAAAAAAAGGCAGATTAAGTTTCCTTTTGTAATTAACTTTGTGAGGATTTCTGGAAACACTGTCTTTAATTTCTTTAAGGTTGGTTGGAGATCAGGGAAAAAATGCACAAGTTTTTAAAAGTATGAGCAGTTTGCACTCATAGCTGGAGAGGAAGAAGGCTAAAAGTTGTCTGTTGCTCCGTGCTTTGGACCACAGGTTGATCCTGTGAAAATCTCACTGAATAAAAAAATCGTAATCTTTAGATTTTTTTGCAGTTTTTACTTTTTTGTCAGATCATAAATTTAATTTATTTTTTATTTTTTTTATTTTAAGCAATCCCATTTATATATAACAACATGTTACATTAGTTTATTTGGAAATTGGATTCTTTAATGTTCTTGTCAAGACTAATTCTCATCCAGTCTAACAAAGTTTTCCAAGTAAACCATCTGAAATGATCGAGACACCATCGTTCTTTTTACTCTGCACTTTTTCAGTGGCTCAATGCTTTATTTCTAAATGCAGCAGCTAACCACAGTGTTACAGTTTGTTCGTAAGAAAACATTCTGTTCAGCATAAGAGAAAGGTTTTAACTTGATGATCTCACTGAAGGAGGTAGAGAACGGTGTTCTGGGTTTTGGGACTGTAGGTGCTTTGGCTCAGCTTGCTACAGCCTGTTCAGAGCTTGTTTAGAATGGCTCTGATTTTCCAAGAACCAGCATAAAGCTTTTTTTGTTGCATCACTAAAGTTGTATTTTGCCTGAACCGTCTCCTAATATACACTGCTCATCAAGCTCTTAAGACCAGGGAAAAAAAGTACATGTTTTTTTGCATTTTATGTCATTGGATCATGACTAGGTTACAAGTAGAGTTTCAAAATTCACAAAGAGGAAGCCAGAGCAATATACAAAAGAAATTGTGGTAATTCATTAAAAAGTCACATTTTCATCAAGTGATCAAAGGTTTATGACCGTTAACTTGAAAAGTTCACAATTTGTGAATAAATCTGACTTTCATGTTTTCTGTCTGACCTTATAGCTCTCTTGATCCCCTTATTAAATTTGCCAGCAAGAGGAACATTGCGGTATTTGTGAATTGACAAACATACGTGAATCCATCTTTTCCCGCTCCGGCTTTCACCGTTTGTGTCCAGTATTGTGGTTTAAGGCGGGACATACCAGTGCAATGAAAGCAAGAGCTGCTGAGCCCACAGCCGAAGCAACATAAACACGGCAGCCCAGGAGGACGCATGCGTAGCTGCTGCTATCGCATCTGTTTTGTAAGAATCCACAACTTCTTCTTGGAAAGAAAAACAGAAAGTGGTGTCTTGATTAGCTTACCTCGTTATGGTTTCTCATGATGTCCGATGTTTACATTTTAATTTGATACCGTCATTGGCTAAAACTAAACTTTAGTTAGGCACTTGGTTCAGCTTCGCCCAATCAGATTGGAGATTTCTGCTCCTTTCCCCAAATGGATTCTAGGAACAGTCCCAGATTGATAATGTGCAGAACATAAAGTGCTACACATTATCAATATGGCTGGCCAGGTTACCCCCTAATGGCAAAGGCTTTAAATATGGCAAAACTCCTGAACTCCATCATGTTGAATGTGTTGAGAAGGTTATATTTTGAGAATAAAAAAGCAATTGTAAAATCATAGATTGGTGGATTAAATTGTAAGATTTCAAGCACCAAAGACTCTCCCTTGACTCAGTTATTGGAGTAGAAATGAGTGCTTTGCTGCAATGTTACCCACCTGTTACTTGCTTTACAAAGATTTCAAGTTATTCCTTAAAATTTAATTTAACCCATACTCTTCTTTGCATGACTTTAATTTGTTAATTTAGGTTGAGGAGCAAGGCCCCTCCTCAAAAACCCCAGTAACTACCAAGCAGTACTACTGAGTAGTTTATTTAAACCAATGCTAATGTGTCAGACCTCTGTCATGTTTCTTACCAACAGTGACATCTTTGACATTGAACCATTTACCACTACATAACTAATCGGTTAATTCCTGAAGCCTTTGATCCATCTCTTATCCCTCTCATACTCTTATCTCGTCTACCTTATTTGATATTCCCAGTTCCCTTATTAGCTAGTCCATTTCCTGACACGGATCCCCCAAATAAATTTACATCTCTATCCCCAGAAAATCCATCCAGTAATCCATTTGGAGGTCAATGTCCAGAGGAACCCTAGATAGATCACCAGTGACGGGGCAGCAAAACCACGCACACCAGTGGTCCTCACTTCTTCCTCGAGGGCCGGTGTCCTGCAACTTTTATTTGCTACCCTGCTTCAGCACGCCTGAGTCAAATAATCAGGTCACCAGCAGGACTCTGGAGAACCTGGCTGCACACTGAGGAGCTAATCGGGTCATTTGATTCAGGTGTGTTGGACCAAGGATACATCTAAAAGTTCCAGGACCGGAGTTGAGGACCACTGATGTATACCTTCACACCCTGGGGAAGTTTAGAGAGATTAATTCAACTCAAATGGATGTTTTTTGTGACTGTGGGAGAAAGCCTGGGCACCCAAAACAGCCTCTGCATAAACAGGGACAACATGCAAACTACATGCAGGGGCAAATCTTTCTATTGTGAACCTGGAACCTTTTTTTTGCTGCGTTTCAAGTAATGCTATAAACTGTGGGGGCCATGTAGCCGTGTTGTCCCCAGGTTACCCAACCAGACTCCCCTTGTTAGTCTAATGCTCCCTGCCCCCAGTTACTGGATACAGCCTGGCTCAAGACATTGCTTGGCTATTTTTTTTTTTTTTTGAGCAAAAACTGTTTATCTTGCTTTTAAACTCATAATTCTTTATTTTTATTCTGCTGCAGCAAAATAACAGGAGACGATATGGTTAACGCTGTCCTTAAACAGCTGTAATCTTTTCCAGCTCGTTACAGAAATTGTCAGCTGAAATCATGAGGAGTCTACCGTGGGCCGACAATTATGTCGTCCATTTTGCAGGGAAATCCCCCCTCTGTTTAAAACGCTTTCTTTCTGATCCAGCGGTTCTCCTCTGGTCACGTGTTCTGTCTCCATGAATCACTCCACTGTAAACAGTGAATGAGAGAACTCAACGGGAATCCCAGAACTACATTTACACGAGCTGTGGCTTCATAATGCCGGGGTAATCTTGGGCATTTGTGACTCACTCTGTCCTTAAACACGTAGTTATCTCAACCACCGGGGGTAGCTCTAATGTCAGCTCGTTCTGCGTGAGTCACGCCAATCAGGTCCAGCGGAGGCTGAGTACAGAGCATCTAAAGTCCGGAGGAAAGCAGTGTGGCATTCCGCAGTAATGGACTCTATATTGGGCTCTGGGGATTGTTTCTCAGTATGTGGCCTGGTGTCTTTGTGCCTTTACACGTGGGAGTGTTTTGAGTGCAAGTCTGTGTGTGCACCTTTTATTTTTTTGTATTTTTTTTTTTTTTTTTTTTTTAGAAGAATGGTAACCATTTGTTTGTTTATGCCACCCCGGTTCGCGTACACAATCAGAGGCTTGTGCGTGGGCTGTTGTGTGTGTGTGTGTGTGTGTGTGTGTGTGTGTGTGTGTGTGTGGCCACTGTATACTGGGGAAACCAATGTAGCAGGACCGTACTCCCAAGATCGGGCCGGTCCAGCTAACAAGCTCTGCTGTGTTATATACAGCTGCTGGGGGACAGTACAACCACGACCCTGTTGAACCTTTTTTTTTTTTTTTTTTTTTCCCGTGCACACAAGGAAAATGTGAATGGGACATAAAACACTGCCACTATTTCACTGAAATTAAACTTGCAAGGTGCCCTTGAGGAAGGAAGTTGTTCTCCCACTATGCAAGAGTATGTGTGAAAAAAAAAAATCACATCAACCTAATAGGATGAGGCAGACGTGATAAATTTGGGTCCATATACTTTTATGTGAATATTACAAGAGGAAGGGTTATATGTGATTAATGGTGATTTCCACCAAAAAGAGAAAGAAAAAAAACAACAACACAGATGGTACGAGCAATAATATCGAAACTGCACATCATGCTGAGATGCTTGTGGAAATGCTGGTTAATGAAAGCCCTGCAAATGGATGTGAAAGAAGAATCTTACTGAAGAATGGGAATCATGGCGTCACCAAACAGCAGAAAAAAGACAAGTTTACCTCAAGTAACTATTTTACTGGATAGAGGTTACGAGAGTTTGGTTTATAAATTATAGCCGATGCTGGTATTGAAAATGAAAATTGATATTGGCAATGGCCATTATTTTCTTTTCTTTTGGCCGATATATATTTTTTTCTGGAAGTTTTTGACCTAGGATCAGATTTTGCCATTTGATTTTTTCGTCTGAAACATCAGTGCCCTATTAGGCTGAAATGACTCACATGCACCATGTTTACAGATCCACCTCCCACACAGTCCCTAAAGAAGATAGATACCCTGGAACAGATTATAATATTAGAACTACTTTATCTGAGGCTTTTTTCCTCATTGGAACAAATGACTCAGTAAACTACAGGTGATCTTTATTAATCTGCCACCCAGCACACAGAGACAGACGCCCAGTAGAAGATCCTTTCAGATCTGCTAAGATACAGGATGATAGTTAAAAGCTGTCAAAATGGCCTAATTCATTGAGCACACCAATCATCTACAATACAGTGATAAATTTAAGTAATAAATTAAGTAAAGTAATAAATATAAAAGTTTTTTGTGCTCATTTGGCAACAAAATAGTAATCTAAAGCATTTATAGCTTTTTATTGCCTATAGGCCTTTTGTGAATTGTTTTATTTCCTAAAAATATTGTTTTTTTCTCCCATTGTCATTTTGAGGTCTTTACTTATTAAAACCCATTGAGTTGTTAGGACCCATCCATGCGAATACAAGAACTTTGCTAAACGAAGTTTCAATTTCAGTGGTGAAAAGCTGAAAAAGTCCTAACAGAGTGAAAAACAGTGAACCATTTCAAATAAAATATAACCAATAAATGTATTTTTGGAGTTGGGAGAAGGATGCAAAGCGCCTGCTCAAGGGTGTGTCACGCTCTGCCATCGCTAATCTCAGCCCAGCCCAGCACAACACACCTACGGTCCTCGATTGAGCAATACAAACACATTAGTGGGTACTGAAATGGTGTGCAGCACCCAGCAACTTCCTTTGTGGCCAATGCCGTACATGCAGACAAGCTAAAGATGCTGAAAACCCAGTAAATCGCCCAATTACTCTGTAAAGAGCAGAATGTCAAGAAAGCAATACAGTTCTGTACAATTGGCATGTTTTCCCTAAAAAAAACATCAGAATTCTGTGAGGATGGCTTAGATATTTTGCCTTAGTCTTCCACCAGAGCGAACATATTTAAAATATTTTTATATATAAAATATATTCCTTTTTCTTACACTAATGTGCAGTTGAACACATAGACAGGAAAAAGATGCAGGCCGTTGTGGGAGGAACGCAGAGCCAGCCATCACAAACTCCATGATACTTTTGATTTATTTAAATTTGTATTTGGTTGATTTGACTATTATTTAACCAGGTAATACCCCAGTGAGATTTAAAATATCTTTTCCTATGTAGACCAGGCCCAGATAGCCAGCATAATCGTGGCAACACTCCAAATGTTGAAAGTGAAACGCCTTAATCTTCAGACTAGGACTATCCTTCCCTGTTGGCGCTTCAGCACATTTCACACGTTCTACATTAACTACTTTTTTCTTAGGCTAAAGTCTACGCATACCTGCCTTTCAGAGGAGAGTCCCTGCTGTTTGGTGTTTATTGCCGCGTAAGATGGAGTGCTTCCTCGCCCTCGCCTGAAGTAGCAAATTGGGGTGATTTATTACAGCCACAGTCAACCTAGATTGGGTGTAACTTTATGAATGACAAGCAGAATATTTTCGAAAGAGTGTGCACGCTCAGCAAACCCTTCCAGTGTGAGAAACAAGGTAAATATATCTGGCAAGAAATAAAATATCGAACGAGGCAGCTGGTTGGGGTTTCGTAGTTGCTGGTCCTTGTAACAATCTCCATCCGAAACCGATGGAGTAACTTCTCACCACCAAATTATTAAACATATTGATTAAAGTCAATTAGATGCATTGTTTAACCTGATTTTCAACTGAATTAGTTAATGGAAAAGTCACCAATGCAAAGAGACATTTCAGTTTTTGGCCTCTAACGAGAATTAAACATTTATGGCACCTTGATTGCACATTAATCATGATCAATGAGTGTTAATTGGTATTTTGGAACGCCCCGAAGCCACGAGGCAGTGTTGCAAAAGTCCCTTCCCCCCCCCCCCCCTCCGACTCCTGTGGACGTGTCGAGTGGCATTATCCACTATGGTGAGTGTCAACGGCGCCAAAGGCTTACAGGGGCAGTCTGTCACTTTTTCCCAGTTCTGCTCGCTGTCCTCACCAAAGCCTCTCCTCATGTTGAATCTCACACTCACAGAGGTGCCAAATGCTCAAGATGACACGCTTCAGGACCTACAGCGAACCTTAGACTTTCCCTTTTTTTATACTTTCTTTCAGCTCTGGATTGGTAAACAATTTTGCTGCTATAGAAATATCCACTTTCCCGTAAAAACTGAAATATATTTAGGTACAAAATCAGTTAGGTGCGACAGAGGCGCAGGGATTCAACCTTGGATAAGCCTCGGCTGAAATCAAAGTTTCCTCCGTAATCAGCTCAGTCACAAATGGAGCCCGGTGGCACTAAATCATCCAACAGCGAATGCACACTTTAATAAAAAGTGTGTGCGCAGTGTGTGTCGGATGGATGGTGCCAGGCTGGATCAGTGCAGGATGGAGTGACACTGGTGGCGAGCTAATGACACGCGCCTCAAGCTGTTCTCGCACCTGCCATAGCTCTGCCTCATTCGCCTGACATTAACATTGAGGGAAAAAAAGGGGGCCATCTCAAACCACGCACAGATACACAAAGCTGGTCATGCGAGCGCTGCACACACAAACACAATTACGGAAGCACACATCCACCAAACTCTCGATTGCTCGCGCACAAAACAAGCAAACAGGCCATTATCCTTGAGTGCCCAATTAGGCAGTAAATGAGAGAGCTTACTTGTTGACAGGAGAGAGCACTCATGTCTGGATGACATGATCTGGCAAAGCACCAATTGTTAAGGTAAACACTCAAAGGTTTCCTTAAAGCTCATTTTATTCCATTTTGAATTAACTTTCACGACCCATTTTCGGAATGACTCAAACGACTCATTCGGGTTCAGAAATTAGTCAAGATTTCCAGCAGGTTCCTGAACCGTGCTCACAATATAACAATCTGGGAATCAGCATTTTCCACCGCTGGGTGTCAGGAGGATGTCATTTCAGGATGATGGTTCAGAAAGCAGAGCTAGGGCATTCATTAGTTCGTTTTGCCATCGAGGGATTCGTGTTAGGATTTCCAAATTCTGGTACTAAGAACGCACTGTCTTGTATGTCCCTTCCTAGGAAGGAATTACCTTAACACCTCTTCATCACCGTCTGGAGAAGCATGTCGAACGGCTGTCAATATCAACCAGGTGTGTTGAAAAAGGGAGACATTGACTCAAGGAAGGAGCACTGAAAATCATTAAATTAGTATAAAAATATGCGTGACATTTCTAGCCGTGTGGTGCAATAAATGGAGCCAGATATATAGAGATTAATATAAACCGAATATAATTATATATATTTTAATCTGCTGTCAATCTCTGCATATATATATGGGTACAGTATGAAGACATGGTGAAAACAACCTGCTGAAGTTCAAACTGAGCACCAGAATGTGGAGGAAGTAGGATTTGATTGACTTTGAACGTGTTGGAGGTTTTTGGTGCCTAGGCTGACTATTTCATTGGTAATCTACTGGGATTTTTCATGTGTCAAGTGTCTCTAGGGTTTACAAAGAATGGTTCAAAACAAGAGGAAATATCCAGTGAGCGGCGGCTGAGTTGACAACACCAGTAGGTAGAAAACTATGGTTTGTGGAATAGCACCTACGAACGCTTCAGACCTTCAGGCAGATGAGCTATATTAGCAGAAGACCCCCACCAGATGCCAACAGGAAAACAAGAAGCTATCTTGAAACGTGTCAATAGTTCAGGACTGTGGTGGTTGGCTAAAACTCCACCAGCTACCTAATTATTTATACTGACGACGTGTATCTGACTTTTGGTGTGATGTAAAAACGTAGTTTTAAAGGCAAAAGTGGGTCCAACCTGATACTTGCAGTGTGTACCTAATAAAGCGGCCCGTGAGTGCATGTGACCGTATCTACCTGGATGTAAACGTGAAGATTTAATTACATTTTTAAACCATCAGCTCAGCTGCATCTTATCCGTGATGCACCCTCCCATTGCGTTCAGTGTGTGTTTAACTTGGAATAAACAATAGAATATAGTGTGCTATTGTTTTAAACAGAAAAGCAAAGTTCCCTATTTATTTATTTTTTGGTTACCTAAACGTCTGAGGGTGAAAGTTTGTTGTTTTTTAGCAGAGTTTCCCCAAGTCATCAAAGAGTTAGGCGAACCAATCAGAAATGAAATGTAACTTCCGGTGCCATGCCAGCTTCTCCAAGCAAGCAGCATGTCTAGGTGAGTTAAACCTTCATCTGTGCATATTTAGCTCCAGGACAGATTCTGATGTATTAACATTATTAGGTCATTACTTGGGTAAATGTTAGATCATTGGCACATCTCTGAGGTGTTAACGGTGTCTCTAAGTTGCAATGACATTGGGAGAGAATTGTTTTGACATGTGCAAAAGAATCTAAGTCACATCAGCAGAGAGGTAGATATTAACTTCTATAAAATAGTATTTTATGGGATCAAAATGCAAAGCTAACCTCAATATTATGGTTGTGGTAAAAGAAAAATAGTGCTTTGATTTCATAATGAACTAATTTTCTATGCTTTCTGACATTTTAACACAGTCCAAATAACTGAAAACAATAGTTTTAACAGATTAAGCAGCATTTCTAAGACATATTTACATTTCTCACCGGGTTTAAAGTGGGTACGTGCATGAAAAAGAAAAGTCATCCTGGGATCCACAACCTAAAATGCGTGACTTGTTTGTTCCAAGCCTTGCTGAGTGTCTGTTGTGCACAGGGAGTCTTTTTTACAAGCCTGCAAGGAATCTACTTTTTTTTTGTTCCACATTCAACTTCAGTGTCTTAAACAGAAGAGTTTCATGTCTTCCAACTCTTCTGTTAAGCATCTTTCCCAGAAAGAGGTGTAATTGTTTTTGTTTTCTTTAAAAAACGGTTTGAAAACACTTTTTTTTTAAATTTATGCATGAAAATGCAAAGAGAGTTTAATGCTGCGCTCAAAATGCCAGGCATCCACAGACATCCAAGATTACTCTAGACCCAAACCTCTTTGCAGAACCGTCCCCATTCCATCCGAACATACATGTTGTACGTGACGCTGCGCTGTTCCTGCTTTCTGTGGTGTGCTCACACGTTTCAGTGTCCTCGGGCGGTGCATGAGGGAACAGAGGTGCTTTACTGCAGTTTATGGGAGACAGAGGCGTTGAGTGCCGTCATACATCTGCCACTGTCCTGCTTAAGTGGCGTTAAATCTGTTCCATGAGAAAATCTTTGCCATCGCAGCAGCGAGGTGGGCCCAGCCAAGCTAGATTTTGGCAAAGCCTTATGAGGACAAAGTTACATAACACCATTTCTTTACCCTTTCTCAGACCCATTTCTCTCTGTTCCTTTTAGTCTATTCTCCTTTGTATGGTTTAGGCAACATTTCTGCATTTTACTTTCTCAAGAGACCGCATAAAAACTGTGCTCTTTACCTCTCCCCCCCCCCCCCCCCTTTTTTTTTGTTCTCAACTCACTTGTCTGCCTTTGCAGTTTTGCTGAACCCCCAGACCTAACCGAGAGGTTGAAAAACACAGACACAGACATTCCTCCAGAGTCTTATTGGAGCAAACAGTCTGTAGTCCAACGCCAAGCAGGCAGTCAGTATGTTTCTCAGAACTCAACAGCACATTATATAACAGAAGGTGAGTCATTCATTCACTCCTTCAGTCCAATCACATGTATTTTTAATTGGCACTGTGAGCTTCTTCTTACAGTCACTTATCCCGGTAAGTCCCTCCAACACCAGCTGCTCTTCTTCACTCTGATAAATAACCACTGTAGGGTGGAATTACCGCTGGCCGATGGAGGACAGAAACATTGGAGACCCTCCTAAAATGAGATGTGTCATGCTTATTGCATCGCTTTGCAATTTTGTTAATATGACACACCACAGATACAGTAGTCTGTCGGGGTAAAAAGACTGGATTCTGGTTGAAACTATGGCTTTCTGAATGCTGCGATCCAAAGAACTCACCTTTCTTGTAACCTTGCTGTGTGGCTGCCAGAATCAGTTTTAAACCCTGTTCTGATTTTTTTTTCCCCTCGGGTTTACTAAAATGCCTGGATTTAGTTAAAACCTGGATGTCTGAGAGTTTTCTTCAATTAAATGAACAAAATAACTGCAAAGATAGAACAGATCCTTGGGCCACTTGTCAGAAACCTTAGGATTCAGGCTTTACGGTTTGAAATCATGTCAGATCTCTGGTTCGTTGCTGTTTCTACCGTCTGCGAAACATTGCCAGTCTTAGCCCTATTGTCTCTCGTCCTGAGATGGAGATTTTAATTCATGCTTTTGTTTCGTCAGGTCTGGATTATTGTAATGCCCCCTACACATGCCTCACCAAAACCTCCCCAGACCGGTTGCAGTCTGTACAAAACGCTGCAGCTTGGCTCCTGACAAGATCTTCTGAATTGTGCTGTGTTACTCCACTTCTAATGCAACTTCATTGGCTCCTGGTTTATTATAAAGTGCATTTCAAGATCTTAGGTGTGACTTGGAGATCTCTGCGTGGACAGACACCAGCGTACATCGCTGTACTGTCTTGAAAGGTGCTATATAAATAAACATATCTAGTAGGTCATGGATCTGTCATACATTGGAATATTCAGATTTTTTTAAAAAAGGCAATTTGTATCTTGAAATCTTGAATATGAATAATAATTCTAAGCATTAATAATGAAGAGCATTACAAGGACAACAAGGACAGCTCTTTAAGCCAAATATAGCTTTTTGCTGGCATTATTCCAATGTAATATTAGGGAACTGTTAACGAAATAAAAAACAAGGATAAGTCCATCCATCCGTCAATTGTCTTCCGCTTATCCGGGTCTTGGGGGCAAAAAGGAAAGGTGCTCTATCAAATTTTCCGTTTCACAACTTTACACTCTTCAAGACTTAAACTGGAAACTTTCCCCACATTTGTCATTACTTTTGAGTACAAACTGTTTTAGTGCTTGGGTGTTATGATCTATTTGGTTCTCAAATCATGACACCACATGATTCAAAGCTTTGTTTGATTCCTAAGCCACACCCAGTTTTATGAACCATAGGTGTGGTCTGAAAGAATGTAGGATTTTTTTTTAATTATTATAATTATTTACATGTGGGTTCTCTGGCTGTAAATAAAAAAAAATAATGACCACTCAGACAAAAACTCCAGTTGTTGCAGTGGTCAAGCCAAATGTCGATATAAATAAATGTAAGGAAGCCCTTTCTTTCACAGACTAGATTTTAAGAGGTAAAGCATTGAAACTCAGACGTTTTATTTTATAGACTGCACCGGCACACTGGTTTAGCTGCATAACAGACACAAAGTTCCACTATGACATTGGGGGAGAAGGCATTTTGCTTTGGGCCCAAACAGAACCCCCTCCAATGCTAGAAGCACTTGCACCACAGAGGTCAGTGTCTTCAGAAACACCAGTAGATCTCATGTCACTGTCACCAGGCGTGCAATTAAGAAGAAATGTGTCCGCAGAAATTTGCTTCTGCCTGTGCTTCAAAATTGGCACAAAATGTGGCAAAGCATTGCTAATGGATAGTGTCATGCTGCTTTAGACAGCAGTTTTGTTTGGATGTGGCGGCGCGTGGAATCTGCACTTTCCCCAACACCGCTCTCTCTGATGGCTCTGGAAGAGAACGTCTCTCTGCTACCGTGGGGTTCCTCCCTGATGCTTTTGCAGGCAGGGGGATAAGCAGAGAGAGTGTAACAATGGGCGACACAGGTCGCAGCAACATGTGAAGAGTTCTGGCAAAACAAAGTCAGGCTCTCCAGAGGTGCTCAGGAGTCACAGACATCCTGAGAGATGTTTATGTCCGTTTATGTTTGGACAAGAAAAGGCAAGGCAAGTTTATTTGTACAGCAGCTTCCAGCGGCAAGACTGTTCCAAGTGCTTTACACGACGAAACATAAGAAAACCAATTAAAAAGTACATTGTAGTGCCATGAAAAAGGAAAGGAAAGAAAAGTTCCTTCCTCTGCAGCTGCCGAGGAAGTTCATTAATCATATCATTAATTTGGTCACGACAGAAAGGCTTGTTAAGAGACACTAGAACCAAGGTTTTTTTTTTGCTGGCTGCTTTTCTGATCACTTTAGCAATGTTCTTTTTCTCTAACACAGTTAAAGTCAGTATTTTGAACTATTGTTAATATCTGATTGAGGTTTGCCCTTCTGCCTCTATAACTCAACATGACGTGTTTGGATTTATCACCTCGACACTTGAAAAGGATGGAAATTTAGACATGAAGGCATCGTTTTGATGCTAAATATGTAATAGATCCCGAGCTTTTACAAAACTTTGAATAAAAAAAAGAAAGAGTTTAGAAATGTTTAAGTAAAAGCATTTTGTCTCAGAAAATATCGGTATCAGTACACATCCAGATTGGGATCTGACTCGTACTGGGAAAACTAGATGTCTACCACAGATAGGCACGCAAAAGGTAGCGCCAAGCATCTAGCCCTTTCCTTTAAAAATATTTATGTGAGAGGGAGACGGAGAGCAAAATGTGCCCAATATGTTGCATTCCAGCCAATAGGTACGTGGAAAGACATTGAATATTCACTATGCGGTAAACCAACCCTTTAATTCGTGGAAGTAAGACTGTCAGAACCATGATAAAATCCCCAAAAGGCCCACCAACCCCATGACAAGCGACAGAAAGCCTGCATGGTGCTTCAGAAAAAAAACAACAATGCAACCTTAACTAGAGACAAATAAAAATTTACTTTATTGTATACCTTTTTGAGCTGTAGTCATCATCTTCCATCAACACAAGAAAATGGCCCTTGCAATTATGTTTTCCACATCAATTATGTTTTCCATGTGTTTTGATTTTGGAGGGTTACAGCGAGTAAGAGGAGTTGGTTAACCAGACCCCCCTTTTTAGTGGGTTAAAGTCTAAATATTGAACTAAATGCTGAATGGCAGGAAAATACAAGGCCTGTATTCCTCACTGGAAGTAATTGCTGTATTTCATGGGAAAATATGTCAATTTTCTTTTTTGTTATAATTTTTCCAAAATGTTTTTTTCATAATTTTGCCATATAATGTGACAGTTTGTCAGGAAAGCAGGTAATTTGCATCAAATATTCCATGCTGGTACAGAACGTTAAACCTACATCTCTGTATAAATGACCATGATGTATTTATTGATAATAAAAATATTTTTGCTTGTCTTCCAAGCAAGAATAGTGCTAAAATGGGCCATGTACTTAAGTACTGATGAATAGAAAATGGTTATCTCCTGCCCATCCCAATTCAAAAGTTCAAAAACATGCAAATATATATATATATATATAGATATATATATATATCTATATATATATATAGAGATAGATATATATATATATAGATAGATATATATATATATACAGAGTGGCTTGGGTTTTCAAACAATCAGGCCACTGGTTTACTGGTTTACCTAAATTCCTACACTGTGTTTACATCTGAACCAGAACAGGAAATTATTTGGACCGTGTTTATTTGGACATTCCTGACAGCGACAGAGTCCTCCCACATCCTCCTATTGATCCATCAGTCTGTCCTACATTGCTTCTCCTTTACCAACCCACACACAGACGATTAAAGGATCCGCTTTTTATATTGTTTTAATAAAATAATTTCATTTTTCTTCTACTATTTGAAAACTGCCTTTATTTAGGTAGATAACTTTAACAGCAACATAAATGTAATGGCATTTTAATTGTGCTATAATCGGGGCTGTTAAATGAAATGTAAGCTGCCATAAATTATTTAATTAATAGAAAATTACTCTAGATGCTTTTTTATGAGGCAGAGAAAAATTGAAACTATATTTTAATGCCTTTGACTTGGACCTTAAAATTACACAAAATGACACACACACAAGGAAACATAACTGGCATAAGGAGCTTTGTCTTCCTCAGCCCCAAAGTAAACCGAAGGAAAGAGTAGCCCCTCCTTTCAGCAGCCTACAATAAACAGCATCTAAATGTCATCAGCGAGACATGCCAGGCCAGGACTTTATTGGGATTGATGTGTGACCACGCTCCCACTGTGATACACCTTCCGCTGGTGAGGGGCCAGGGGGTTCACATGGCTGCTCGCCCACTGTGAGGTCCATCTGTGTGGGGGATGCTGCAGCGCCTGGGCCCCTTGCCTGTGGAGGAGATGGATCTCTTACAGGTGCCTCTGCCAGAACGGACCAATTAGGAATCAGATGGAAGATTGCACAGAAACACACAGCTCTGTTCCCACTAAGACGTACATAAAAACAGAACGGACATTCACCCCCAGCGAGGAACATCTTCGACGCGTCTTATGTGAGGGAAAAATGTAAATGTGGCTGCAATTTTCTTTCTGTTGGTCAGTTTCCCTGAAATTCTTCATTCTGTTGTTAACAAAAATCATAAACTATTCCAGATTCTCATCTATATTAGTCCAAATAAAAAATAATATTAATACAGAGATGGGTGCACCAGGCAGTCATCCTCACACTAAGAACCTCATCTTTAGATTATATTTATGCTTTGCTTTGATGCAAAGTTTGGGACTGATATTGCAATTGCACAATTTTTCCTCCAATTAATTGCAACATTTTTTTTTGGCAGAGCACAATAAACAAAAGACATGACTTTGTTAAGTTAAATGTTATCATCATTTAAATGTAACATATTTTTTTTACCCTTAACATCGGATAAAGAAAAATTTGAAAAAGTAAAGAGTTGAACGATGAAGAAAAGTCAAACTCATACAGTTTTTGTTGTGAACCATAAATAGTGTTGTTTAGACTCTAACAAGGTGTGATATGTGTACTTACCTTTACTCCCATAAATCGGTTTAAAGCTGGACTTTCAATCATCCACAACAGAACACGTTTTGGTTGCAGAGCAGGAAATCTGCTCATGTTTGAGCATCACGCTTATAAGAGAAGATAATGTTGGCCCAAAAAATGCCTAAAATGCAGAGTCTACAATGTCAACATTGTTGGGTTAATAATCTTTCTTTTGTGTGCTAAATTAAACAGTAACAAGGAATATACTTCATATAAATTAAATATATACTGAAGCAAAATAGTCTAGCTCAGCAGCATCTTGCTTCAGAGGTGGGAGACCGCACAGCCCTCAGGAGGTAGCAGCACCTGTCACATATCTTAAAGTCCAAGCAGCAGGAGGACTTCCCATCAATGCCTGTCCACCAGCCGGCGTTACATCACCGCGGCGACCATCTGATGTAATGGCTAATGGATGAACTCACCGCATCCATCGCTGCTTTAGCTTTTAGTTTGGGTACACGTCAAAGAGCCAGGACTCAGATTCATATGCAGCAGACCCATAACTCCGGTAAGTGCCAGAAGGATCTCAGCTGCCGGCGTGCGTGTCCAGCTGAATTCAGAGAAATGTTGGCTGCATGTGTCCTTGCAGATGTGGAATAATGCGTCATGGTATACAGAAGGCAAACGAGAATGAAAAAGCAGCGTGGCTTTTCCATTCATGCTTTCTCACCGCCTCCAGACACCTTGTATTTTGCACATCTTCACTTTCAGCTCCTTCAGCGGTTGGCCATACAGCTCCTCCTCAATAGCGAGATCATCTTTTGTGCATCATCAAAAGTCCTGTTGAAAGAAAATGTATTACTGTCCGTGATGACAGAAATAGGCTTTCTTTCCCAAAGCAAAAGTGTCTGCGTCTTTCACACTCATTTATTTATTTTTTTAACTATGTCAAAATAGTCCATGGGCCAGAATCTGTAGGACGTCTCCTTAAGAACTTTCGTATGAACTGTCAGGGGGCAACTTGCTTGCAATTGGATAAGTTGCTACACATAGCAGTGATCTCAAAACACCAATGTTCCCACGTTTTCGGTTGCACATTAATAAGTTATAGCCGATAAAAAAATCTAAACAGTAGCTCTCCGGTCCAAGAGGTCACATGATTCGAGTTTTGCTGCTCAGCCAATCAGATCGCTGTATTGTCAGCCATGCGAGTTCAACCAGTTCATCATGGCTGCGACCGTAAAGTTTGTGTGCATCTGTTTCCAGACGAAGAAAGCCCAATAATAGCATTTCCTGGTGCCAGTTGGCAGAGATCTTGATGGAGAGGAAAAAGAAATTGTCCAGTTCATTCATCGTTCATTTTCTAACACGCTTATCCCTGCTGGGTTTGCGAGGGGTGCTGGTGCCTATCTCCAGCTGTCAATGGGCATAGGTGAAGGTAGTCTACATCAGGGGTGTCCAAAGTGCGACCCAGGGGCCATTTGTGGCCCCTGAACTGATTCTGTGCGGCCCCGGATGGCAGTTCACGAAAGGTCTGGCCCACCAGCACAGATGGTTGATGCAGATGGGGGCTTATTTTGGCTTTAATTAGAACAAATTAGTTACAGAAAAGTTAAAATTGTAGAATGTAAAATGGTACAACACAAAGTAACTGTCTTTTAATAACCTCACTTTTTACATGTTCTTTAATTTCATAGTAACCAAGACCATACGTATTCATGACAATGATAATATTGCAAGAGTTAGTAATTTTCGTCTTTTTAAATAATATTTTTTGGCCCCTGAATACTTTTGTCCACACAATTTTGGCCCCCGTAACAAAAAGTTTGGACATCCTTGGTCTACATAATCATAATTTAATTTATGCAAAAGATTTTAATAAAATACAGGATACAGACTACAAATCCTGATGTACTCTATATTACAGCCACATCACTTCATGAAATAAAACATGACTTCAGACCCTGTGTGTCCCTGATGGATTCAGAGGGATGTGGTGGAGACACAGCAATCTCAGGTCATCTGCTTCATGGTACCTTGCTGGATCAGAACATGGTGGACGTTTCCTGTCCAATGCAGGACAGAGAGATTTGAAGATCCTTCAGGCAATCAGGCTGCCCTATCCTATTTTATCTTCTTTAAAATCAAAATTTAAAATCCAAATAAAGTTTTTCTGGATGCCTGAAAAACTTTGAATACACCAGCTGAAACCTGAAATTTAATAATTTGTGGTTTGCTCACTTGTTTATGCCCAGCTGCTGCTCTGCAGGACCATTGTTTTTCTTTAATGATTTGATCCAATTAGAAATTATTTTCTCAATATTTATCACACCCACCTCTGGTACATCAAAAAATTCCCACTACATATACCCCATTAAGGAAATATACGAATTGCTGGTCTGTAGGGGTCCAGTTTTAAGTTTTGTTGTGTGTTTCAGACAAAAAACTGTGAAACACTGAAGCAGTTTTAAATGTTTTATTAAAGGCCAAGATGCCAGAACGGGTACTTCTCCAAAGAGAGAGACAGAAAACGTATCTATCAGAAAACAGAAACTGTCATGGCGGAGTAAAGTTCCTGTGAGATTGTAAAAGAAAAACAAGTTAAACTTACAGATGGAATCCAAAACAACAAATGATGGAAAAATAACAGCAGGCAGGTGGAGTAAGGAACAAAAATCAGCAAAAACAAAGAGGAGAACAACGGAGATAGTATGAAAGAGTAACTAGTAATATGAACATAAATCAGAGCCCAAAGAATCCTCAAACTAATAGCAGCTCTTAGTGTAGTCATTTGAGGGAAACAAATTCCCAAATTATAAGATTTTTCTTTGAATTTTACCTCAGTAACATAAAAGTTATTCACAAAGTGTTGTAGGCCTCCATAGAGCTCCTAAAGGGAAAAATGCTTGGAGTAGTGAGGAGGACGTTTATCGAGCCTCAGAGTGTCTTAAGGAGGAAGATGGTGGAAACAGAGAGAGCTGATTGGCTGATCCACCACCTAAAAAGTAGAGGAGATGAGTACATAACTTCTTTAACAATCATTAATATCGAGATAAGAGACTAGTAATGTAACACAGCACTAGTAACGTAATATTTTTGAGGACAAATCATAGCAAAATTTTTGGATAATCATTAATAAAAAGTGAAGAAATCTAAAAAGAAAATAAATAAAAGTATTTTCTGTATTGTATGATAAACTCATCACAGCAAACTGCTAATTAATTCTTAAATTAAAGACAGTATTAAACAATTTGATTCATGTTTAATACTCATTTTCCTATCAGCATCCCTGTTGCGGAGGAGAAGGGGTCCAAAAAGCAGTCTGTAGACTGCTGCCTTCAACCACAATCAAAATCACTGTTCGGGTAGCGCTATTTACCTGAATATTATTTTGTTTTTGTCTTTGTTTTTTTGTTTTTATTGACAAGCCAGAACGAAAAAGAGCTGAAATAAAATAGAAGTAATGAGACCATTTTCAAAATGTGAGGCATAGAAAGTACAGATAATTGCATGAAAACGTAAGGAATACAAGTAAAAAGTAGGCTAAAAAAGAATTACTCAACTAAAGTATAAATAACCAACATTTCTACTTAAGTAAGGTAACAAAGTATTTGTACTTAGTTACTTGACATATCTGCTGTTATCTGTGCTTTTAGAAAGATTTAGACATCTACAGTCAATGCTCAGAGCTGCTCATCATGCAATACAGACTTAGCATGACCAGGGGTACTTTCCAGAAGTGTGAAAGTTTGTGGAGCTTTTCACTACATCAAGGTAAGACATTTCTTTTTTATTTACTTAATCACTGTAGTACATTAAAGGATGGTTGAAGTCTGTCGGTAGGTTTCTGTTGCCGCAGACCCACCGCCCTAGTGGACTAGATAGTGAACTTTAACACTCTAAGTACCTGGGTGTTCACCTCAGCAATAAACTGGACTGGAGTCACAAAACGGATGCTCTATGTCAGGGGTCACCAACCTTTCTGAAACGGAGAGATACTTCACTGGAGCTGTGTCGTACGAACGGCAGCCAGTACTGACGTCTGAACCAGAAGAGGCGGAGATCACCTTAACTTTATGTGAGATAAACACATTTTCCATGCTTTGTTCTATATATTGTAATCTACATAAATGCAAGTGTGATTAAACAAGAAGAGTACTGCAATAAAATTAAGTTTTAGATGCAGCTCACTGGTGGATTGTGCTTTTTTTATTAGCTTGTTGGGCCACATGTGGTCCTTGGGGGCCACTTGGTGCCCCGCAGGCACCATGTTGGTGACCTCTGCTCTGTGAGGTTTGGTTGGACAGTAGCTTTCAGTAAATGTACATTTATAATCAGTTAATGAAAAGACACTTATTGGCTTTTATATAGATAACCAAACAAACACTAATTTCATGGATTTTTTAACAATTTACCTCACAATCATCTTTGTTATGTCTAAACATCTAATCCAACCTGTCTGGCTTCAGCAATGTCCTTGAATGAACATAAATAAAAATATCCGCACAGGGAAAAAAAATGAAAAATATGATTCAGATAAGTATTTTGTTCAAAACATCAGAACTGTTTCTCAAGGAAGTGATTCACAGAATTTTAAACATTTTCCCGAAACCAAAGTTTTGTGACTGGAAAGTCCTGGCTTTTGTCAACACTTGTCCCAATGCAGGAAAGGATTTTCCATGAATACTCGGTACAACTTGGAGTCCTTCCTGGTAAACCTTTTTTTTCTTTCTTCTTTCACCACCTCCTCCCATTTACGTTATAGACAACGCCTACTTCTTGCCCGTGGTTGTGGTACATTTCTGATTTCAAGAACTGGTATGAAGGCTCGAGAAACCTGGTTCAGAGAATAGATGAAGGATTTCAGAACCACTTCCACGAATTCCCCAGACCTCTGCGGAGAGAAATACGTCTTGACTTGTTAATCCACGTCATACCTGAAAAACAGATGGGTTTTTTTGACAAATATATGCCTTGCACTGGTGATTTAAATGTGTAGTACAGGTACAAAATGAGACGTGCTGCTGTGTGAGTACCGTTTCTAGTCGGAGGGCGGAGTTACCTTTAAGCGAGGTAAACAGTAGGCCTGAGCAGCCAAGCTTATCAGGTAACTCCAATCTCTGGAATGTCGTACATATCCAAACTGTTGTGATTTTAAGCTTTGAAAGGTGACAGGCAAGTGTACTTAGGCTTAGCAATGACAGCAAACAAAACAGGGCTTTCTGCAGGGAGACAAATCATGCAGGTTCTCATACCGATGACTCAACCCTCCTGTATTATCTAACAACAGTTGGCTGGTTGCTTAATCTCTTGCCAAGTTGTGTGACAGGGAGTCAAAAATTAGGCTATTTAAAAATCTATGAGATCTAACTTTGAACTCTGGCTGCAGAGGATGCGTACGTTCAGTCGACCAATATGAAAATAAGCACAAAAACTGGCAACGCGGTTCATGATTTGCATCATTCTGCTGCACTGGGGGATTTGAGAAGCATTTACATTGTGGTCATAAAGATAAAGTTCAATAGTAGTAAATGCAAGTAAGGATTTTTTTTCCTTTATAAAACCAAAGCCCAGTTGTTTTCTTCAGCTCCCTGCAAGAAGCATCACCTCAGCCTGAGGCCACATGACAGCTTATCACTGTGACTGTCGAGCTTTGATGCACAAACTTGATCCACATCAGTCACTCACTGCCAGGAGCGGCAAAATAAAGAAAACAAAAAGACAGAGAAATACATTCACTCGACATTCTGCTTTCACTTCACTCAGCAATTATTTGAAGAATTCATACAGAAAAAGCGGATTGGATTGAATTGAACCGAACAAAACGCGGAGCATCGCGAGCACGGGAGCGACCGTGAACCTCGATGACGACATGGCCCGGAGATAAATGCTCAACGACAAAGAACAGAAGAGTTTGAAAGCACCCAGCGTGATTTTAATAGCATATCTAAATGATGTTTCACTCTCAGCTGCAGGGGTCTACCTTCAAATAAAAACCATTTGCATTAAATCAATAGATTTAATTGCCAGCCAGTAATTCAGCCTGAATGGGACATTTGACTTGCCGACAGATTCTGTTTAAGTCAAATTTTAGGGAAAAGCAACGTTTTAAATATTTTGACTTGACAGCGACAGGCTGTAAAACAGGGGCGGGCGAATCTGGACCTTGACTGCCAGTGCCTTGCATGCTTTAGATGTGCCAATGCTCCAAATTTAGACTGAAATAGCTGAGTTATCTCTTCGGCTCTTCACCGTTTCAGCAGGGGGCCGGCTAATGTCCTATTCAGGTTATTAGGGTGTGTTCAAACAGGAAAACGTCTTGACATACATACAGGACAATGCCCTTCAACCACCAGGGTTTCCCCAGCCCTACTAAATGTTCTGGCAGTCTGATTTAACAGCTCGGCTTTAAAAAAAAATATTAAAAGGAAGAATAAAAACCCAGTTTTGCAAAGCCACCGATTTTCCCGTAACGATCCCACTCATTCCGTCTGACAAGTCAGCCGGATCAGAGTCATACACTGCGCTGATGTATGGTAAATCCCCATTTACACAGAAGACGAGACCAAACATGCCCTTTGCAAGACTTGGTATGATTTCCTAATGCACATGCAGGCTGGCAGGAGAGCAGCCACAATAAAGTGTTACAGAGTTATTTTTCCCATGGCCCGCTGCCAGCTTTTCTTATTAACAATGGTGTAATGCAGATCTGACTGCCTGTGCCTGCTTGTCCCTGAGAAACTCTAGAGGAGGTGTTGCTGTGAGGTAATAGGAGGTCCCTGTGCAGGAGCCGACATGCCACTGCTGCTCTGAGATGCAAGCGATATGGCTCAGCCAATCTGCTCCTTTTTTTTTTTTTTTTTTTTTTTTGGTTGGCTGGTTCAGTTTAAGCTTAACCTTCAATGCCCTTATTTTCTCTGCAGACAGAAACACATTCGGTGTTTTTCCTAATTCAACAGTTAACGTTTGTTTGAGTGAAGCGTAATTAAAAGTTCAACGCGTAGCTTGGGTGTTGCTTCATGCATTCAGACACACACAACTATTTTCAAGATTCACCAATGTTAATATCATTTGTAAGAATGAAGCTCCTGAACAGATTGAGGCATTTATTAATGAACGGTATTGGAGACTGGGTTACTGTCTGGGATATTCGCAGCTACACTACCAGTGACCACATTTTGCTTGTCCAATTATTAAAAATCCTGGCCTGCATTACAATTGCTTTGCAGTTCACGCACATCAATTTGTTAAGCAAAGAAATCTGTGCTTCCCCTGAAAATTGAAGCATTGTTTATCCTTATGCTCCTAGTGAACGTGAGACTGCATTGATCCCTTTAGTTTCTTTTGAATCTTTGCTGTGTGACCTGTTCTGTAAACGGAGCAACAAGTCATATCAAAATAGAGGCAAATGTTAGCCTGGCACATCAGGGAAGTGCTCGCCTTGAAGCATCTTTAGATTGTTAAAAGTAAATCACGAAAGCTCTGACCATTTTTGCCTGGTTAAAACATTATTGTGGCTTTCTAAAACAAATTAAGTGGAGTTTTCAGGGCAGCATATTATGGCTGTGTAAAGGAATTCTGATTGGACCAACATCCAAAAATAAATAATAAAGTTGTATTTTTTACTGCCCATTAAACCTACTGAGCTTTCAAGGATATGCATAACAGCAATTCTCATAGATTTTTTTTTATCATTTTTACTATCATTATAATAATAATAATACTATTGCTTTAATAGACCAGCGTACCTGGGATGGACCCTTCCTCTCACCTAATGAACACTGGAGAAAGGCTCCCACAGCCCTGCATGGATAAGCAGGCATAGACAATGGATGGACTATAATAATGATAATTTGGTTTTTTCCTAACAAACTTTTGTGATGACACATTTGACTCAATGTGGATTTGTTGTGATCATAGAGAAGAGACAACGTTCACAGAGCTGCAACTGTTTTAAAACACATCTGCAGAGTTTAGACAACACCAGAAATCAGGGTTATTCAGGACCGTTTTCTTGCCATCTTTCTGACTTGTCAACCAACAAACATACAAGAAAAAGGTCCATAATAGTGTGCAAGGTCGAAAAACAACCTGAAGTACCTTAAAAGCAACTAAAGGCTGTCTTTGGTTAATGGTCACAGGAGTCAACCATTAGAACATTTTGCAGCAAAGATCAGCGTGACAGGGCTGCAGAGTAAACACCTCAGCTCTCCATAGAGAGCTGTGTTATCCCTTGCAGTTTGCTACACAGAATTTTTCATACAATTAAACCACAAAGGTTTGGATATGACAAAAATGCTCAGTGCTTTTTATTTTTATTGAAAAGCACAATCCTGCCAAGCCGCAATTTTGATGAAAAGCCATAAAATATGACTTTGCACGCCTTCGAAAAATGAGAAAAGAAGTCAACACCAAGACTTTTGTTGATGTATGAATGTGATTTAAAAGGTATCGGGGTCTTGAAAGTCAGGCTAGAATTTCAAGGTGTTTCTTTTAGGCTAAATTTGGACAAGACATATAAACTGAACATAATGCAATCTTAAGGTTTAAGGGTAAAATATTTGTAACTCTTGGCAAGATTGTTCTACAGCCTAAAGCAAACATGATGACCTGAAATGGGAATAAAATATGTATGGAAATCCTGGTAAAACAAAATAAATTGTTCTTTCGGAAGAAAAATATATGCTTTTCTCAGTGTACAATGGAACTAAAATTGGGACAGATTTGTTTTTTTTCCATCTTTGATTTAAAATGAATGAGATATTAGAAAATGCAGCATGCAGTGAGACAGCACCTGTCAGTCTACAATCAAGCAAAACATTTGAAACTAAATTGGAGCCGTCAAATCAATGTCCTGACCTGAATCAAACCAAATATATTCTGAAAAAAATGAAACACAAATGTGGAAATGCATAATTTTTACAGAGTAAAACAATCTGCCATTTCTACAATAACACAATGTCTGGTTCTCTTTATTTATTTATTTAAACATTTGCAAGAAGTTTGCTTTAAATTATTCGTCAAGCTCTGTTACAATTAAAGTCTTGCAAATCTTTAACGGTACAATTCAGCATGCAAGTCATGCATTTCAATTCTCAAATTCTTGTTCTGTCAACAGTTTCTAAAATGAGAGTCCCCCCTTTACTTTAAAAACGTCTCTTCAACATCTATGTCCAACTATGCAACTGCTGCTCAACAACAAATAGCGGAGGCCCCGTTTGTGAGTACAGTACATATAGAACAATCCAGGTCATTTGGATTATGTGAAACAAATCAACTTGTCTCCTCAGGGTTGCCCTGACTCTGATAGTGTGAACCGGTTCTCCAGCGCAGATTTGCCAGGCGAGCCGATTCATATAGAGTGCTGCAGGCTATTCTGCTGGTGCTGTCAGTCTTTACTGTCCTCAAACCTCCCTTCCCCCAGTGCATATAATCACACAGTACTGCATGCACTCCTAAATGTGGCTGCAAACTACAATTTATCTGCTCATCTGATTACTATCTAACGTCCCACGTCTTGCAGGAAATTTTGATTCATGAACTAAGTATAATAACAAAACAGAAAAAAGAGTAAGTGTTTTCAACATTGTGTTGATAATATTATACTAATAAGATTTTTACAAAAAAACAAAGCACAAAAAGAGGAGAGAAAGTAAATATGATACTTCAAAAGTTACAATGTTGTAACTTTTGCCGGATGGCCTGGAGCAACATACAGTAACACAAACTGAGTCAAAAGCGTTGTCTACATAAACTGTACTCCCATCATGTAAATAACCAGTTCTGAATAGGGCACAAGGATCTATACAGAGGTTCTATCAAATCATATGCATGGTCCAGCTACTTTCCACAAACTAAACCAGAAAAAAATGTCCCTGGAGGTTGTGCATGCTGGTGATAGAGATGCTGCACCAAAAACCTTCTCGTGCTTCACTCTGTGACAACCAAAGGATCAGTTGTGCTGCCACCAACATTTCTGATTATTTAAAAGTGTCACACAAGCGTGCAGAATAAAAATTCAACGTGGTTTCCTCCATAAAATTCCTGAAAAGAAGTAATAATTCCTATTCAAAGCAGTTTTAGCTTTTTATGTTTAAAGCACCGTTTAAGTTTTGAAGTGTTAGCTTAAGTTGAGATATGTTTAAATCCTTTTTCCGGGTCAATACACAGCACCTGGCGCATATCGATGCTCCGTGCAGGCCTGCCTTCTCAAAAAGTTGCCTACGAATTTTGAGAGGGTCGGATCTGTCGCTGAATGGGTCCCATGATTCCTTCCAGATGACTGCCGTAACAACAAAACAAAACACAGGACACTTACCTCATATTTTTTGTTCTTTGACGTAGGATTTAATCTAGGGGGTGAATGTGGCCTGGTCTTTAGAAGTAACTCCATGACTGCTGGTCCAAACTGATCTGCTATCAGATTCTAAAACACGGAGGGAGACTGTTTAATTTTGCGACAGTGCAGTGGTTCCAGTGGCCGTCAGGGTGCACGAAAGCTGGACGTTACAAGACTAGCGCCCCTAGTGGCTAAATATTACACAGTGCTTTTTATTTTATTTACTTATTTTTTGCCAATTTTTTTTAATGTGTCCTGTGTGGCAGAGTAGCATTTTAAATTGCTGTCTTAATGCCAAAGAGAGCCCAACAGATTTACTTTCACAAGTGGAGTATTACTGCTTTCGCTGTAGTGCGTCGCTTGATATGTATGCTAAAAACCTTGTTGGATATTATTTTGGGATTTGGGACCACTCCAAACCTGTCATATCAGGTCCATACTCCAGCCTCAACGACCCATGACAACCCATCCACCCAGAGATGGGGCTAACACAATTCAAACAGGCCAGCCAACCAGAGCCCAACCCATGAGCCCGCAGGTGCAGCCTCCCCTACATCCTGCCCTCCGTGCTTAAGCCCCACACCCTATTCCTGGGGAGAGCGTAAGTAGCAGCATCAGCCCTGGCCGACTCCAGAACACTGCAAAAATGGACCAAAAAATAAGTAAAATGTTCTTAAAATTAAATTTTTTGTCCTTGATTTGAGCAGGTAAATTATATTATCTGCCAATGGAATGAGTATTTTGACCTCTAAAATAAGATAATTAGACATCCTGCACTTGACGATGGAGATGAGTTGTTCCTATTTTAAGTGCAAAAATCTTATTCCATTGGCAGATCATCTTATTTACCTGCTGAAATCAAGGACAGGTACATTCAGTTTAAGAAAAGTTTACCTATTTTTTTGTTCTGTTTTTGCAGTGAACACAGCACCCATTCCCAGTCCAGACCCCAGCTAGGTAGCCTGCTCCTCCCCCAGGCTTCAAACTCCAGATGGCAATCGGAGAACAAGGGTGTAAAAAAAGGCCCCAAGACTGCCTCTGCCTGCTCAAAGTCGTATTGCTGCATGTTGTTCTCAAGTGCATTTAAAAGTGGAAGGGGTAACAGGGGGGTGCCTGGTGCGGCAACCCCCTCCCCACCCTCTATAAGGCAGCTGGCACAACACACCCAGAACCCTCAGTGTCTAAATGCAGTTTTTCTTGAGGGCAGGGGAAGACACCAGGAGTCTAGCGGGGAAAAAAAAGAGATAATTAAGTTAGAAGAAATTCTGCGTCGAATACATATGAAATAAGGACAGAATCAGGCGGTGAAGTTTTTATTTAAAGACGTCCCTCTTTCTAACATCTGTCAGTTCCAGTTACTAAAAAACTTAGATGTAGCAGATGTTGGATACCAGTTATGCAACTTTATCACATAATGCTACAGGCAGTAGATGCATTTGCACACGATGTGTGTTCCTAAACATTGATCTAAACTGATTACGTTGTCACAGTGTCATACAAAGGTCTATATAGTAGTATATTATTAATTATTAATTTGCCAGAGCTATTAGTGATCCAGGTGACCCAACAGTGATATTAACATCTACCGCAGGAGTGGTTTTCTACTTTACTGGCTATCCTAATGATTGCCCCCCCCACCCTAACCATCAACCCAAAGAGATCACCCCCCCCTTCTTCTCAGGATCTGTTGAAACACATTTTTACACTGCAACCTGCACCTTAGTTCTGACTTTCTTGTACGTTAAAGCTGCAGACTTTGAAGGTGCAATAACGTATCCTGAGGCAAATTCTGTTGCATTTGAGTCACTGTAATACAGCTGGATTTGCCGTTCTCAAACAGTAGCTGAAATAAGGGAAGACCCCATTTGATCCCTTTTTTCTTCCAATTTCAGAAGCTTTTCTGAATTCTTGTTGACATGCTTTGGTCAAATATTAAAGGACCACAGCAATAAAGCTTTTTTCAGCTGATTCTAGGCGATGAAGCAATACCACTGACACCATTCTCTGCTTTAGTTTAGTGTGCCACTGTTATTTTAGGAGATGATGATGCAAACTCGTATCACCGTAACCCTTGATTAGAAAACTCAGTTTTCAGGCTGAGAGTTCACAGTAAACCACACAGTGACCAACCAAATTATCAGGGTTAGTTTTGGGGTGGTTTCTGCTAATGCAGGTTTGTATTACTAGCCACTAGTTGTAATAATTACCATCATAATGCCTAATTTTTCTCATCTGCATAGTAATGCCCAGAAGTATGTGTTATATTCAAATTATTAATTTACTAATTTAGAACTTGATAGTAGTAACACCTAAAAATGCTTTTTTATGCATAGTTTTAAAAATATTCAAGCAGTTATAGGTTAATGGCTGGGATAATGTTTTTTTTTGTATATTTAAACAACCATTTATATGTAAACAGGAAACAGAGATTGTGTTTCAGCTGCATCATTTTTACAAGCCAGACTTTAAAAACATGATGCATAGAGTTACCCCTTTGTAAACAAAATACCACAGGGCTTTTTTTTCTTTTGTTTTGCCATTTTCTTGTAACTTTTTTATATTCTAACCACTGAATCCACTGAAAGCTGCGCCGCGCCTTCGCAGCTGATAGCAGCAACTCTACTCAGTCAGAGCGGATCCGCCCAGCGGGTCGCGGTGCATTTCTGAAGCATCCCAGATGCGCCGGCATACGCTGCTTCTCTAAAATCTGCGGCTGTCCTATTTTTGACGCCACATCAATCCAGAGCAGAGGTCACCAACCTTTTGGAAACTGAGAGCTACATCATTGGTACTGTGTCACATGAAGGGCTGCCAGTACTGACGTTTGAACTAGAAGAGTCTGCGCTCAACAATAAACAGATTTGCAATGCTTCTCTTTTTTAGATATTGTCATTTTTAAATCTATAGAAATTAAAATGTGATTATAAAAATAGAGCAACAGAGTAAAATGACATTTTAGATGCTGCTCTTGGTTTTAGAACAGGCTGAAGGGCCCACATGTGGTCCTTGGGGGTTACCTGGTGCCTGCGGGCACCATGTTGGTAACCCCTGATCTAGAGCATAGCGGATCATTCAGACAGGAAGTCAGTTGATCCAAGTGGATCTGGTCCTGTGCAAACCTTGGATCGTCTTTTACCCTGAAACATCATTATACATCATTATCTGCAGCTCCAGCACCAAGCCACCAGAGGATCTCAGTTGATACTTGACAACATGGACGCCGATTTTAATTTATTTAACGTCTACAAGTATGCAATCATCACATTATCCGAGTCCAACCGTGCAGAGCCGCTCCGCTCTACTAATAGTCCGGGTGGAACAGGGTAGCTACTCCCGCACCATTTCCACATTCAGTGGAACCCTGGGGTTAAACATCCAATTAACAAGCTGTGAACATCTGCAGAACTTTGTCCAATAAAGAAAACATTTGCACGGAATTAGATGCTAATGGCATATTCATATAGTAATATCATCTTTATTGTCATTGAAACATACACTACAACGAAATTTGTTCTCTGCTTTTAACCCATCACCCTTGGAGTGCAGTGGGCTGCCATGTGCGGCGCCCAGGATTAAGGGTCTTGCTCAGGGACCCTGAGTGCAGGCGCTGGGAATCGAACCGGGTACTTGCATCCTTCTCTGAGTGCAAGCGCGCTGCTCTAACCACTAGGCCAACACTCCCCATACACTGAGACGCAGCTCAGTAGGCAATTTGGGGTTAAGTGCCTTGCCCAGGGGCACATCGACATGTGGCAAGGGGAAGCTGGAATCGAACCCACAACCTTCTGATTGCCAGATGACTACTCAACACATCAAGCCACAGTCGAACCCGAGGGCAGAGATATGATAGAGAGAGAGCGAGGAGAGAACGGAGAGGAAGAATGCAATAGAGATATGATAGAAGGAGGGAGAGAGGAAGGATATATAGAGATAGAATTATGATATAGAGTAGATATTATATATATGCTACTTCTAATGAGAGAGAGATCATTAGATATTGGATAGAATATATATATATATATTAGATATATATATATATGATCAATATATACTATATATACTATATATATATATATATATATATCAATACAATTTTTTTTCCTTTTGCTTTCTCAGCTTCCATTTCCAGTAGATTATGAACATTTGCATTCAAACACTGGTGACGGATTTTTTTCTTAAGTTAGATTCAATATTAAAATCCAAAATGTGCATTGCAGGTCATTTCAAAGCAAGTTGTGAGAGTATCAAAAAAATAGAAAATATGGATGAATGAGTTTTTTAACAATCAGCCTGGATAATATTTTCTAACTGCTGCAACTCAAATAAGAACTGGTTAGGAGCAGTTTTTAAAAATCACAGTACCCCCCCCCCCCCCCCCCCATGCAATGATAGCTCTTCTAACACTGCTGTTGAAGTGCTCATGACTTAAACTGTAAAACTGTAGGCAGAACTGCTTTCAATTGATTTCCTGCCGAGGCCTGAATGATGAACAAATGCCCCCCCACCCCCCAAGAGCTTCCCTTATACTTTAGTCACATCCAATATTTGCAATTACCTAGATTGGATTTAATAGCACTGAGCTAACTTTCATTCAAACAAGATTGTTGTTTGGGACAGTCATGTACACTGTGTTCATATAAAAAAAATCTTTATAACAGAAATAAAAATAAAATCGTCTCGGAAACAATCGTCCTTATTGTTGTGAAGTCCGTTCTGCTTTGTCTCTCATGATCTAACACAGAAATTAGCAAGAATCCAACAGCGTGCCGTTCCACTACCCCCCATGGCCCGGAGGGTACACAAACAACAAGTTCAAACACATCTTACTGCAGTCATTATGGGATGCAATGTGCTCATGTGTTGCAGACAACCACAAAACACCATCAAGGGCATTTTCCCATGATGCCACCACAACTTGGTGTAATTAAATTCTGACAAAGCTGCACTCGAATGCTGCAGGAACACAGAAATTTGATCATTTCCTGGCACTGTACAGCAGGGCAGATGTAACCAGGATGGGATTTTGCTCAAATTGCCAAATACAGGAGTTTCCTCCGGGCAAGAACATGACAATCCAGCCTTCCATCAACTTCATGACTCAAATTACTGTCAGTGGGTAACAATTGTACATACCGGATTAGAAGCCGTCACAAGGATGGGAAAAAAAAAATGATAGTCTGCTTTGCAATATAAAAAACCCCCAGCTAGCACAGGGTTATCATTAGATGGTTACGATTCAAAAAGATAACCTATAGTATATAGTGTTTAGGTCAGATTTTGTGTCAGGACACTCAGGCAACATACTGCATCAGATCCTCTCTGGGCGAGCCATCTCACTCCTTCAAACATTTTTCCTGTCACTCCTCACAGTTCTGTCAGTTTGTCAGAGAGGTTATTCTATACCGAGTATCACTGCCATTTAGACCTGAGGGTGCATTCGGCTGATACTATAAATAAAGTCCTGAAAAAAAAGCTCATT
The DNA here is from genome assembly GCF_011125445.2 of Fundulus heteroclitus. Lineage (NCBI taxonomy): Eukaryota > Metazoa > Chordata > Actinopteri > Cyprinodontiformes > Fundulidae > Fundulus > Fundulus heteroclitus. The sequence goes on along the minus strand of NC_046365.1, from coordinate 27,753,560 downwards.
AATGATGTAAATCTACAATAAGTTTTGTCGTAGTACTTTTCCCGAACGACGTTATGTGGCAAAAAAAAACATAAAATATTTTTTAAAAAGGTGCTATAAACTAAAGACTGCAGTTATATGTTAAATTCAATAAGACCTATAAGATGGCAATACAAAGCCTGAAAAATGCTGATAAGCGATTATACCTGCATTGGAGTGGTTTCCTCTGCTTTTGCAGTGAACCCAAGATCTTATCTCTGGATATCAGTCGAGCTGTAAAGACGATCAGCTCCATTTAATGTCGTCATGATTGACGAAATTCTTTTTTAAAGAGGATCTCTTTAAGTCTCACTGCATGTTATTTCTCTTTGTTCTGGTTCCAGCTTGTTTTGATGTTGGTGTGACAGCGTTTAGTTCAGATAACTACATGACACAACAAACGGATTCAGGGAAAATGCAAAAAGTCTCACGCATGCGGGATTGTTTCTCTTCTAGCGTCTTGTATTTTCATTCAGCAGCCTGGTAATGGCACGCGACACAGTCCTCAACTTGGCTGTCCCGGGTTCGACTCCTGACCTCTGGATCCTTCTTTCCCCTCTCTCTCAACCCTATTTCCTGTCTGTCCATTATGAAATAAAGACCACTAGTCCCACAGTAATATATAATAAAATCAGCAGCCAACTGTCATGATCTATAGATCCTTATGATTTATGTTTCATATTGTGGTTTTGTGGTCTTACTAGAATACTTACATTTCTATTCCCTTAGTTACCAGTAAAGGTTTCATACCGGGAAGTATTTTATTTACACTTTTAGGACATGGAATCTGTACAAAGGAGCAAAAATTCAAATAATTTCAGTTCAATTAAGGTGGAGGATTGTTTTTACAGCTCAAATATGTTAACTATGTGGAACTATATGTTGCTACAAATTTGTTTGCATCAATGTGTAGAATAAAGAGAGCAAATATTTTGTACTGCAGATGTCTGCCTGCCTTTCCATCCTGGAAGTTTGCTGGACGTTGTCAGGGTCATCAATCTGTGCAGCCGGGCAACCTCGGCAATATTACGGAGAGCAACACATGCCGCATTGACGTCACACTGTCTCTCTGTGGTGACCCTGAGAAATGAGAGCGCAACAAAGATCTGAGAATGGTCATCCGAGCTTTGGCTCCAGTGTTGTTGTGCGCCACATTCAGATGTTGAAGCCCCAAGCTGAGGATTAAGGTCAACAACATCCACAGGGGCTGTGATATATATATATATATATATATATATATATATATATATATATATATATATATATATATATATATATATATATATATATATATATATATGTATATGTATATATGTATATGTATATATATATGTATATATATATGTATATATGTATATATATGTATATGTATATATATATATGTGTATATGTATATATATGTGTATATGTATATATGTATGTATGTATATATATATATATATATATATATATATATATATATATATATATATATGTATAAAAAATAAAGGGAACACTAAAATGACACGTCCTAGATGAAATATTCTTTTTCATTGTTTTCTAGTTAAATGTGCTGACAACAAAAATCACACAAAAAGTATCAAAGGAAATAAAATGTATTAACTCATGGAGGTCTGGATTTGGAACCACACTCAAAATTAAAGTGGAAAAACACACTACAGATGGATACAACTTTGATGTAATGTCTTTAAAACAAGACAAAATGAGGCTCAGCAGTGTGTGTGGCCTCCACCTGCCTGTATGACCTGCCTACAACAGATAGGCTCCTGATGAGGTGGAGGATGGTCTCCTGAGGGATCTCCTCCCAGACCTGGACAAACATCCACCAACTCCTGGACAGTCTGTGGTGCAACATGCTGTTGGTGGATGGAGCGAGATACAATGTCCCAGATATGCTCAGTTGGATTCAGGTCTGGGGAACAGGCGGGTCGGTCCATAGCATCAGCATATGATCTCACAATGGGTCTGAGGATCTCATCTCTGTACCTAATGCCAATAAGACTACCTCTGGCGAGCACATGGAGAGCTGTGGGCCCCCCAAAAAAATGCCACCCCACTCAATTACTGACCCACTGCCAAACCAGTCATACTGGAGGATGTTTCAGGCAGCAGAACGTTCTCCATGGCGTCTCCAGACATCTGTCTCATGTGCTCAGTGTGAACCTGCTTTCATCTGTGAAGAGCTCAGGGCACCAGTGGCAAATTTACCAATCTTGGTGTTCTCTGGCAAATGCCAAACATCCTGCACGGTGGTGGGCTGTTAGCATAACTCCCACCTATGGACGTCAGGCCCTCATACCACCCTCACGGAGTCTGTTTCTGATTGTTTGAGCAGACACATGCACATTTGTGGCCTCTTGGACTTCATGTTGGAGGACTCTGGCAGTGCTCCTCCTGTTCCTCCTTGCTCAAAGACAGAGGTAGCAGTCTTGCTGCAGGGTTGTTGCTGTCCTACGGCCTCCTCCATGCTCTGGACACTACGCTGACAGACACAGCAGACCTTCTTGCCACGGCTGACATTGATGCGCCATCCTGGATGAGCTGCACTACCTGAGCCACTTGTATGGGTTGTAGACTTCGTCTCATGCTATCACTAGAGTGAAAGTTTCCACCTGTTGTCTATTCCATTTACACAACAGCAGGTGAAACTGACGGTCAGTCAGTGTTGCTTCTTTGGTGGACAGTTTGTGTGAGTGACTTGGAGTTACATTGTGTTGTTTAACTGTTCCCTTTATTTTTTGAGCAGTATATATATATATATATATATATATATATATATATATATATATATATATATATAAATATATATATATATATATATAGCCTATATATGTGATGTATATATATATATATATATATACTATATATATATATTCTATATATATATAGATATATAGCCTATATATATATATATACTATATATATATTATATATATATATATATATATAGCCCTATATATATATGTATATATATATATATATATATATATATATATATTATATATATATATATATATATATATATATATATAATGCCTTTTTCTGTGCCAGCTGTTCATGAATAACTACTCTGACAGATGTTCATGATGTTAAGTAACCCTTTTTTCTGCATTCAAGCATGAAGCAGGTCCACACATCAGCGTACTGGTGGCAGCTAACCGAACAACAATGTCCGTGTTTGCTTTATATTCAAATTTGTGCCATTTTTCAGTAAGGGTTAGGGTCTTTAAATCAGTCCCTAAAGAGTCTGTAAAATAAAATGTTGACAACTTATCAAACAGAGTTAACTAATGCCAGTAATGAATCCCTTTTAGTCTAGAATTAAAATTAATTTGTAATGTGAACCATTTCTAGAACTCTAAGAAAATATTTATGTGAATCTAATCATAATCACATGTATATTTGGTTTCTGGCTAGAAAAGCATGGATGTTGGCAGTTCCAGCGGTCAACAGTGTTTTTTGTTGATGCATCCCCTCTCCAGCACACCTGGATTGTCGCCTCATCATGCCATGAAAGTCTACAGATCCTTCCAATGAAGCAGACATTTAAATTAGGCATTTTAAAGCATGGAGGAACCTAAAACATGGAAGTTATGCTCACCCCTGTGCCTGACTATAGTCTGTAGATTTGTTGGTTATCTATCCCATCATCTTTGTCTTTGCTGTTTGTTTCTGAGTATCTTTAGCTTTTTAGATATCCTTTCTGTTGTGTGACATTAAGCATTACAAAGTCTGTAACAGTCTCTTTAATTTTTAATTTGTTCTTTCTCTTTCTGCCTGCCCTTTTCTCCCTATCTTCACCCTATCCGTTTCTGTCAGTCCATTACTTACTATCTGTCTGCTCGGTAACTTTCCACCAGGCTCTGTCCTTCCATCTGCCTCTGTTTCCATGCCTCCTCTTTCCATCTGTCTCATTTGAAGATCTATGATCACTTGATTTACTGGGGTCTACTAAGTGCATGCAAAGCCTGCTAAGATTAGCGATGCTATCACACTCTTCTGCGTCACTTCAAGGGAGAAATCCTACCTCAGGATTCAAAGAAGAAGAAAAAAAGACGCTTTAAAGAAATCATTTGAAATTCGACAAAAGAACTTTCAAAAAATACATAAGCTTTTTGATTTAAAAAAATAGGAAAGAAAATCTTGCTTTAAAAAGTACTTAAACTGCTTCCTCTTCAAATGGACGGTAGTTTATCTTCTTTAAAAGCTTCTACACAGTATGTAAAACTATTTGGATCTGAGAATTTCAGTTTCTAGTTTACAGCTCTGTGTTAATCACAGAGACAAGCAGAAGACCATCAGGATACATTTCCTTTTTGTTTTTGACGTTCTGTATTAATTACACAATAGAAATAAATAATTTTACACGTTTAAAATCTAAACCAGTTTCAATTAATATTTGCTAGTATTTGGAAACAAAGGTGTTAAGTATACCTTGCTAGTATTGTGTTGGACCCTTTTCTTACCTTCAAAATTGCCTTAATTCTTTGTGGTATAGAATCAACATGGCGTCATTCTCCCATTTCACCCTATTGCAAAGGTGCTCTGTCTGATTGGGATTGGCTGACTGTGGAAACCACTGCAGAGCAGTGCACCGTTTGTCATCCTTAAGGAACCCCTCTGACGGGATTATAGAGCTATACTTGGTAATCCTGTTCAGAAATGACTTTTTTATGTTACACTGGGTGAAATGGTCCTTCCATCCTGACAGCAGTCAATACATTATGTATTCAGAAAAAGGAGGTTAAACGAAATCCTGCAGCTCTATGAGAACTGGTCTGAATGACAAGGATTGGTCCTGCCCCCCCCTCCCCCCTCTGTTCCTCTGGTTCTGGGGGTACCGCCTTATCTATTGATGCCAATCATTGTGACGCGTTCACGTAACGCCAGTGTGCGTTTTTTGTTAGTTTCTCCGAGCTGGCTGCGCACTTCTAGTATTTGTGTATCCGGTTAGCTTAGCGGTTAGCTTCGGTGTTAGCCGTTGGTTGTTGCTCCGCTACTCTCACTGTATGCTTTTAAAATGGATAAGAGTCACAAGAAGCAAACTAAGTACATATTTATGAGATTTGTCTCATGCGATCCCCCTGAGGAGCCACATTTTTAGCCCACATTCTGCATAGCACAGTTCATTCACCCCAAAATTGATATTTGAGATGAAGGCTGAAGTTTGGTCCTAAATTAAATAACTAGTCCTTGTTTTTTAAGAAGACTGGACAACATTTTTCTCTGTACTGCAACATTTAAAACTCCTAGACTGGTCCACCTGTTGGATTACTCTCCACTAAACATGATGATTCTTTAAAACACAGTTAGTGATTAGATTGAGGAAACATTTAAATTTTGAAAACTTGAAGCATTAAATCTTAGACTGAGGTGTGAAAAGTGGAAAATAAAAATCCAACCGTTTACTGAATTGATGTACTGTGAAAATGTTATATGCAATTAAAAACTCTGTCCTTATTAAAATATGGCTTTGTTCTGGTAAACAAAGTTGTGTATCACCAAGGGTGCCGTTCAAGCAAGAGCCATGGCTGCTGACACTGTTTCCAATTACCCTTCAGTTCCCCCCTCTTTCAGCAAACATTTGAAGACTAATGTTAACAGAGTTAAGATAAAGCAAAACAGAAATAGACAAAAACTCAACAGCATCTTCGCCACTATGGTTTCTAGCACAGAACGTGAAAGTGGGCACGCACAAACGTCTGTGAGGTGACTGGGAAAGCAGAAGTGGAAATGATTTTTGCCAAATCCTTTCACTATTTCTCACCCAGAAATCTGTCTGCATGCAGATAAGAATTGTCATTTTGTTAAATATTTGTGTTAGCGTGAGCAGGACCTGGTGCTTCTGGCACTCAGTTGTCGTGCTCTGACAGTCACTTTACAATTTTACTTGAAAACATTGCAAGACTTTTTTTCTCGATCACACATTGTTCTTCACTGAGTTGCATTATTAAGGCCATGGTGGTGCCAGTGGTCACTGAAGCTCTTTTTGACTACTGTGACTCCCAAAGCTGAAGAGGAGCTCCAAAAAACAATCATTATCCAGAATGGCGCTCAGCTGGGAACAGCGACATCACAGCCAAGATCTTTTAAGTCTTAATGATAGAAGAAATGAGCTTGAACTGTTGCATAAATAATAATGAAAAAATATTGCTTAATAATCATACACAGTAACAAAACTGCTTCTAAAATTGCGTTGGAAAGGTTTTTGACATACAGGTTCAGATTTCTATGCATTATCAACAGTGACGAAAGCTAATAGTACCCGATTGATTTCATGGCAAGGAAGCATCCAAACTCAGGTGTTGATACTAATTAGACTCTCCTCCTTATTTGCTCAAGCCTAATGAGGCAATTCGTGGCAAAACTGCACCTAACCGAACACAAACCTCATCAGCCTGAATAATTAGACACCTATGGGGTTGAGCACGGACACTTTACCTCTTTACAGAAAGGTCAACCTATTTTATGAAGACGTTTTGACATGAAAATGCATGTCTAAATTAATTACATCTGATTTACCAATAGTTCTTTATTTGAGCATGCTGGAGGGTGGCCAGGCTGTGCAGGTATTTTTTACTGTTAACAGCTTTTTTTTCCCTGTTGGTAATTTGATTGTTTTACCAAATACAAAAGCAAGTATGTTAGCTGTTATTTTCATAAGATGCATTAATGTATATCTCAGAAGTATTTGAACCCCTAGAACCAGTTTCTCATGTTACAATTACAATCTTCAAATACATTTGTTAAGATTTTTGTTGTAAAGAGGAAGGAAAATCTGATGAGTCAGGGATGAAGTTGTGGACAAATTGAATGCATCTCTTGATAGGTGTGACAAGCATTGTGCATTCCACAAAAAATCTGTCTTTTATGGTAGAGTGACAAGAAAATAAAATCACAAGAAGTCTTGTGAGACACAGCCGTTGTAAAGGAAGGAGCTCTGGTCAAACGAGAACAAAACGTAATTATTTTGCTTGTGTGTAAAACACAACAGGTGGCAGAAAACTAACTATACGTCACCCTAAACAGTTTCCTTCTGATTAAAAATGGTTGTTTGGCTGGCAGGGGGCTTTTTTTCAAGACAGTAAGCAAGATTGGGTGGAGCTAAATGTAGGGCAACACTGCAAGAAGACTTGATGGAGGCTGCAAAAGACTTAATGGCAGGGCAAAAGAAAGGTCATCTTTGCTGACACTCTCCATCAAATCTGATTGAGTTTGAGCTGTTTCACAAATACAATAAATAAATCAATAAAATAAACCAAAAAAAAATAAACTGAATTTTTGCAAAGAGGCTGCAGCCATAACTGCAGCGAAAGGTGTTCCCAGTTTTGAATCAGAAGGTCTGAATACTATTGCTTCCCACACCTTTCAGATTATTATCTTTTAAACAACCTGAAAGGTTCTTTAGTCATTTCCCTAATGCACTACTTTCTGTTAGTCGGTCCTATAACATCTAAATAAAATGTGCTACAGTTTGTGATTGTAACCTGAGAAAAAATGGGAAAAGATTTGGCTGTAAAAGAACATTGTGGATGGTATAAATGGAGGAGGCCTGAGCAAAACACTGAAAACAACAGAGAACTTATACATGATCTGGTTTAAAAAGTGACCTACTTGCATAATTCTTTGCAGACCGGCTTCACAACCCAGTTCTGACTCTGTACTATCTCAAGAGATAAGGAAAAGGGCGTCTGAATTGCTGCAGCATCTCAGCAAGTGACACATGTGCTTTCACGTTACAAACACAACTTACTTTTTTTTTCTTTTTTTTATCCATGAAAGCTCTATATTTACTCCATCAATCGCCAGGGGTCTACCAGCTGAACGACCATCGGGGACGTATTAAAGTTGGCACCCACATGCCCATGTTGCCACGTTCAATCTAAAGCTCTCTGAAGTATTTATTGAATTATATATCTTCTCGGCCCCGCTTAGAGTCGCCTTTGTCCACGCAAGCGATCGATACGCTGGCGCTGTCGAGGCTAACAAGGGGCTTCGTCTGCTGTGGCTAGCACTCCCGCCTGTCACCAGATGGTATTTATAACGTGCTTTGTTTTAACATCCATTCAGTATGAGTGGAAATCAATTTTTCATTTGGACCTAATTGTCTCTGTGCACTGGCAGCTCAAGGCTCTCCGCTGCTGACTCCCCTCTGTGTTTCAGGGCCCTGGGTCCACCCGGCCGTCCACGCCGCTGTATTTTATACCTAATTACACATGTCTGAGGCCCTCAGTGAGGAGTATGAGGCTTGGGGGAATTGTTCCTGTGAAGACAGGCCTCAGGGACACGATGCTGGTATCTCACTTGCAGAGACACAGGTATGCTCAGAGTTACTACTCAGCACGTTGAAGGCTGTTGCCGATAAATGTAGCCAGTGTGCCTGTTGGGTTTAACGTCACTGTTCAGCTTTTGAGAATCTTTTTTGCCGTGATGGCTACATGAGAGATCAGCTATTCCACAGCAAACTCGGAATACGTGAGCAGAATCACATTTACTCTAGGCCAGGTCTCTCCTGCAAAAGAGATATTTTGATCCCGACGGGACAAAAAAAGGTTATCTGTAATGTTCTGTTGTGGTTTTGGTTATTTTCAGTTAGTCAACTTTTCTGTTTTAGGATTTATTTCTGTGTTGTGTTGTTTTGATTTGTGCTTTGTCTGTTTGTAGTCTCCTAGTCTTGGTTTTATTTGCTTAGTGGTTTTCTTTATTAGTCTGTAGGTTCCTTCTATTGCTTTCACCTGTTTTGGTTAATTAGTTCCGCCCTGTTCTTCTGTTCCGTTCACCTATTTAAGCCCGTCTTAGTTTTCTGTTCGTCGCCAGGATGTCTTGCTTTGCTTCCACTCACTCCGCCAGTGGTAAGAACAGTCCAGTATTTTTTGATCCGTCTGTTTACCTGTCTGTCACCTGTTTTGATCCATTTCTGTTATTTGAGTCTGCCCAAGATTTTCCGGTTTACTTGGATGCCAGCTCTGTATCTTTTTGTTTTTGCCTGGACTGCCCAGCTTCCACTTTAATAAATCTTTTGGCATCAGCTCCGTGTCTGGCTCTAATAGGATTCCTCACAGAACGTTACAGTACATCCTGGCCAGTCAAATGAATCCTAAGCCGACACGTTTTTTCCGTTCTGGAGGAGCTATGCTATCTCAGACAGACTCTCCACTCCCCCACCCCTGCCTCATAAGTCACTCACCGGAGTTCTCCGTTCGACCATCTTCACCGCGGTGCCTTCCAGATCCGGACGTCTTCCTGGAGGTCGACGCGGAGGTGATCCGGAAGCTCCGTCCGGATTTGTTTCTGGACTCGATCCCGTTCCCTTCTCTTGACGGTGAGGCGCATGAATCGCCGCGGGCGTCGGCGGTCCCGTCTCGTCAGGAGAGATTGGAGTCCCCGCCAAGCCCGCCATCCCGCCACCGGAGGAGAAGACGGCGACCTGTTTACCAGTCCTCCAGCCGCTCGGAGCAGCGATCGGGCGTAGCTTCTCGGCTTCCGCCGGCTGCCCCGTCGGCGTCCTCGGCCGCTTCCTGTTCAGTGGACCGGGGTCCTCCACTTCCCTGTCCGAATCCGCCCACAGCTCCTCCTAGTGGCGCTGAAGAGGCTGATTACAAATCCTTGGAGGACAAGATAAGGACGTTTGCTCCCCTCATTAAACGCCTAAGGGAGGCTCTCTTCAGCCACTATTCGGAGGAGCTGGAGCAGAGATTAAAGGAGGTGGAGGGGCGTTATAGGTCAGCCCTCAGAACATTCTACTGCCGACCTAAGTCTGTTACCGAGGGACCGGCTGACATCTCGGCTTCTGGGTCTGTCACCGAGGGACCGGCCGACGCCTCGGCTTCTGGTTCTGTCACCGAGGAAACGGCCGACGCCTCGGCTTCTGGTTCTGTCACCGAGGGACCGGCCGACGCCTCGGCTTCTGGTTCTGTCACCGAGGGACCGGCCGACGCCTCGGCTTCTGGTTCTGTCACCGAGGGACCGGCCGACGCCTCGGCTTCTGGTTCTGTCACCGAGGGACCGGCCGACGCCTCGGCTTCTGGTTCTGTCACCGAGGAAACGGCCGACGCCTCGGCTTCTGGTTCTCTCACCGAGGAAACGGCCGACGCCACGCCTTCTGGGTTTCTCACCGTGAGCCTGACCGACGCCTCGGCTCCTGTCAAGCCCTATGAGGGGGTCCAGGAGGACCTGATTCCTCTGGCCAGCGACAAGTTGACCCAGGAGGGTCCGTCGCCGACATGCGACGTAGGCACCCAGGAGGGTCCGTCGCCGACCTGCGACGTAGGAACCCAGAGGGGTCCGTCGCCGACCTGCGACGTGGGAACCCAAGGGGGTCCGTCGCTGACGTCCGACGTGGGAACCCAGAGGGGTCCGTCGCCGACCTGCGACGTGGGAACCCAGAGGGGTCCGTCGCTGACGTCCGACGTGGGAACCCAGAGGGGTCCGTCGCTGACGTCCGACGTGGGAACCCAGAGGGGTCCGTCGCGGACCTGCGACGTTGGTACCCAGAGGGGTCCGTCACAGACCTGCGACGTGGGAACCCAGGGGGATCCTTCGCTCTTCGGGCACCCAGGACCTCAGAAGGGGATTCAACAACCGGGACCCCCTGGAGACCAAGAGCCTCATGGTGTTATTTACAAGTCCAGACCCCAGATAGCCCTCATGGACAGTCAGCTCTGGGAGAGACTTTATTGGACGTCTCTTTCTGAGACCCTCCAGGAGTTGATTCTGAGACTCCTGGTGGCTAAGGGTCTGACTTTGGTGCCTGAAGCCTGCAGCCCGGGGTCTCCTGAAGCCTGCAGCCCGGGGTCTCCTGAAGCCTGCAGCCCGGGGTCTCCTGAAGCCTGCAGCCCTGTGGCCTCTGTAGTCTGTAGCCCTGTGGCCTCTGTAGTCTGTAGCCCTGTGGCCTCTGTAGCCTGTAGCCCTGTGGCCTCTGTAGCCTGTAGCCCTGTGGCCTCTGTAGCCTGTAGCCCTGTGGCCTCTGTAGCCTGTAGCCCTGTGGCCTCTGCAGCCTGTAGCCAGGCTCCCACCTTAGCAGCCTGTAGCCAGGCTCCCACCTTAGCAGCCTGTAGCCAGGCTCCCACCTTAGCAGCCTGTAGCCAGGCTCCCACCTTAGCAGCCTGTAACCAGGCTCCCACTATAGCAGCCTGTAGCCAGGCTCCCACGTTAGCAGCCTGTAGCCAGGCTCCCACGTTAGCAGCCTGTAGCCAGGCTCCCACCTTAGCAGCCTGTAGCCAGGCTCCCACCTTAGCAGCCTGTAGCCAGGCTTCCCCTTCAGTCGCCTGTAGCCAGGCTTCCCCTTCAGTCGCCTGTAGCCAGGCTTCCCCTTCAGTCGCCTGTAGCCAGGCTTCCCCTTCAGTCGCCTGTAGCCAGGCTTCCCCTTCAGTCGCCTGTAGTCAGGCTTCCCCTTCGGTCGCCTGTAGCCAGGCTTCCCCTTCGGTCGCCTGTAGCCAGGCTTCCCCTTCAGTCGCCTGTAGCCAGGCTTCCCCTTCAGTCGCCTGTAGCCAGGCTTCCCCTTCAGTCGCCTGTAGCCAGGCTTCCCCTTCAGTCGCCTGTAGCCAGGCTTCCCCTTCAGTCGCCTGTAGCCAGGCTTCTTCGTCGGTCGCCTGTCGCCAGGCTCTTTCCTCCGTCGCCTGTAGTCAGGCTCCTTCGTCTGTCGCCTGTAGTCAGGCTCCTTCGTCTGTCGCCTGTAGTCAGGCTCCTTCGTCTGTCGCCTGTAGTCAGGCTCCTTCGTCGGTCGCCTGTAGTCAGGCTCCTTCGTCGGTCGCCTGTAGTCAGGCTCCTTCGTCGGTCGCCTGTAGTCAGGCTCCTTCGTCGGTCGCCCGTAGTCAGGCTCCCCCTTCGGTCGCCTGTAGTCAGGCTCCCCCTTCAGTCGCCTGTAGCCAGGCTCCTTCGTCCGTCGCCTGTAACCAGGCTCCTTCGTCCGTCGCCTGTAGCCAGGCTCCTTTTTCAGTCGCCTGTAGCCAGGCTCCCGCACCGGGAACCAGTGACCAGGCGCCGCCGCCTGTGGCCGCTAACCAGGCGCCGCCGTCTGTAGCCGCTAACCAGGCGCCGCCGTCTTTAGCCGCTAACCAGGCGCCGCCGCCTGTAGCCGCTAACCAGGCGCCGCCGCCTGTAGCCATTAACACGGCGCCGCCGCCTGTAGCCACTAACACGGCGCCGCCTCCCGTAGTCTTTAGTCTGGCGCCTCTTTCAGCCCGTAGTTCAGCGCCCTCCTCAGCCTATAGTCCGGTGCCTTCCGCATCCTTGAGTTTGACGCCTTCTCTACCCTGTAGTCCGGCGCCGGATTCTGTCTCCTTTCTCTCCAGACCTCGCCGCCGGCCTCCTAGATTCCTGCTCCGCCGCCGGCCTCCTAGATTCTTGCTCCGCCGCCGGTCTCCGAGGTTCCCGCTCCGTAGACGGCCTCCTAGACGTCCGCCGGAGAGCCTAGCATGCCGGGGCCATCCGCCAGAGAACCTGTCACGCCGGGGTCGTCCGCTAGAGAACCTGTCACGCCGGGGCAGTCCGCCGGAGAACCTGTCACGTCTGGGCCGTCCGCCGGGACGACCGCCGGAGAACCTGTCACGTCTGGGCCGTCCGCCGGGACGACCGCCGGAGAACCTGTCACGTCTGGGCCGTCCGCCGGGACGTCCGCCGGAGAATCTGTCACGCCGGGGCCGTCCGCCGGAGAGCCTCTCACGCAGGGGCCCCCCGCCGGGAAGACCGCCAGACTTCCTGATTCGCTGGGGTCGTCCGCCGGGAAGACCGCCGGACTCTCTGTTGGGGGAACTGTTTTGGAGATTTTCTGTTAGTTTGGATTCGCCCGATGTGGGTTGTTTTCTGTTTTGGACTCTTGTTTTGGTTGTTTTGTCTTTTTTCTGACCCTCCTGCCTGTAGCCCCCTCCACCCGCCCGGTCAGACTTTTATTTAGTTTTCTTGGTAGAGACGTAAAGGGCGTCTAGAATCCGCCCTTGAGGGGGGGGCTCTGTAATGTTCTGTTGTGGTTTTGGTTATTTTCAGTTAGTCAACTTTTCTGTTTTAGGATTTATTTCTGTGTTGTGTTGTTTTGATTTGTGCTTTGTCTGTTTGTAGTCTCCTAGTCTTGGTTTTATTTGCTTAGTGGTTTTCTTTATTAGTCTGTAGGTTCCTTCTATTGCTTTCACCTGTTTTGGTTAATTAGTTCCGCCCTGTTCTTCTGTTCCGTTCACCTATTTAAGCCCGTCTTAGTTTTCTGTTCGTCGCCAGGATGTCTTGCTTTGCTTCCACTCACTCCGCCAGTGGTAAGAACAGTCCAGTATTTTTTGATCCGTCTGTTTACCTGTCTGTCACCTGTTTTGATCCATTTCTGTTATTTGAGTCTGCCCAAGATTTTCCGGTTTACTTGGATGCCAGCTCTGTATCTTTTTGTTTTTGCCTGGACTGCCCAGCTTCCACTTTAATAAATCTTTTGGCATCAGCTCCGTGTCTGGCTCTAATAGGATTCCTCACAGAACGTTACAGTTATCACTAAGGTTTTCTGAAGAAATGCTGACATATTCCATTTTCCGCATTTTTTTTTAAATCTTTGCATCTTTCCCTACAAACAAAATTGGATTTTATGTATTTGCTTCAGCCATGATAATGGTCGCATTATGAATCTTGAGCAATCTTTCATTCATTTATTACGCTGTTAATGTGTAACGTCATGCACCTGTACCCTTCTGGGGCACATTTGGCAGATGAATCATGCACCGTTCTTGTTTCCTGCCTCTAATAGGATTGTACATCATTTGTCATCCCTTTGAGGACCTTTTGTACATTCTATGTGTTGTCACTTATAGCTACTTATATGGGGATTTACTTTAAGTGTCTGCAGATCTGACATTTAAACTCGATGAGATTACCTCTTGGTTGGTGCTGAGATGCGTAACCTTGGTCATAATGAACAATTAATTCCAAATTTCAGATAGTTTTGTGTCACAAAATGTAATTATTGTCTGTTTCTTCCTAAGGATGTGTTTTTCATTTTGAAGCAAACAGATCTTGCACCGGGAAAATTGGCAATCCAAATATATTGACTAGAATATGTAAATGACCACTTTTGACAAAAAAAAAAAAAAATCTGATCAAAATCACTTTAGGTTTGACACCATTTAGGTTAGAAGTTGAAATTTCTGCTCTGGTTGGGTTATTTAAATGTGCTACCGGCGCTACAGTGATGTAGCTTTCAAAGCATTGTTCAGAAAACACAATTGATCATGCCACAAAAACTCTTATACCCGCATGCATTGGTTAGAAATACTGACACAACTAGACAGCGAACGCTAGACAGTAAAAGACCGAAAATGGACACTTAAAAAAGTAAAAGCCAGATTAAAAAAGCATTTTTCTCTCTTGATGAACTTTATGTTCACAAACAATAGCTATAGCACAGAGGTCTGGCTGGGCAGGCCCTGCTGGAGCCTGAACTGTGTTCTCTTCTCTCGGGTTTGAGTTGTTCACTACTTTAAATGCAATATTTAAATTATTTTACAACCTTGGTAAAATATTGTTATGTGGGTAAAGAGGAAATCCATCTTCACCTGTTTACATTCCGGAAGCGCATCTGCATTTCCTGCATAGGTTATCTTTGTAGCAAAGCTGCTCCCTCCATAGTTTTTATGTGTTGCCACAACAAAAGCCCATCAGACGTTTTAGATCTAGATGAAAGGTCACCATCCATATTTGGTCTACTCAGTTCCTGTTTCTAACAAAAAGTATGGCTAAAAATGCCTTTGTGTTCTTTTTGTACTTCTAAAATATGATGTTTACCCTTTAGATCAAGTGGTGTGTTCTGAGATTTTTGCAGGTGTGAAGTGGCTTTTTTTTTTTACTTCAAATTTTAGGAAATGTGACGAAAGATACACAACAAGGATTATCCATGTAATTAAACCGTGTTATAAACATCAATACATTGAGTTTAATAACAAAATGGCGGGGGGGGGGGGGGGGGTGTATCATCCTGTTGACAGAAATCTTTTAATGTACAACAAAACATGTAATAATCTTGTTTTCTTAAAGCAGCTTCCCCAATATATGATCCTGTCTTCTTTGAAGGTGGCCATGATTAATGTTGTTGTTGAAATACACCCCCTGGAATTTGTTTCCAAGTTAATTTGGAGGACATTTTATACAAACCCCAGTTTGGTTGAAAGCCTAGATATACAGCACAAGAAGAGCGTCTGGTTTCTTTCTTTGTCTTCCTTTCACATAGAAAGTACCCCTGGTTTAGTGTATACTGTATGTACAAGTTTTATTTCGGTTAAACAGAAGTTTTTTTCCTCTCCACTGTCCCCATGTACATACTTATGACAGACCATGGAGTGATAATGCAGTGCCATTTTTTAGCGTCCTTAGAAAACGTTTCACAACACAGAAGATACTGAACCTGGTGGCAGATTTTGTAATTGATTTTGAATCTGGCCGTAGTGAATAAAAGTTAGTTTTATTCACTATAGTTTTATGGATTTATTTGGACCTGTATCTCCTGTAAAGAACAATACAAGCCTTGTGGGAATTCATGCATGAATCGAATCAAATTAATTTCTCCCCACCCTAAAAATCCGTATTAAATGGGATGTATCCAATGATGGTAATATTTATTATGCAGGCCACATCTTAGTCCCATTGCCTTTTCTGCCGCTCCTGCCACCGAATTCATCTGAGACTGTTCATTGTCTCCACAACCATTGACCAGTGAGGGTGAAAAACTGGTTAATCGTGTTCACTGCAACCAAGATATCCTTCAAACAGCTTCAATTTGGTGCATAAAAAAGAAACATTTACTGCCAATCAAGCTTTGATGAGCAACCACTCGCTGTGTTTTGACAACATAACATGAGCTGCTGTGATGCTCTGCTCTGCTGACATGAGTCAAACATATCCAGCAGGAAAAAAAATAAGGCTTTTCCACTCTTACGAACAGCCTTTCAGATATTTTTCTCTTTTTCAAATCCTTTGACCCCATTGCTGTAAGCTGTCCCCTGCTAACACTGTGGCGGGTGGGATGGGTGGAAGTCCACGGCAGTGATTCACTAAACAACTCCTATTAGGGGGGTTTCTATTCACAGCTTGTCGGTACAGTGCAAGCGGCTAAACTGTTCAAACAAAAGAACACTTTGATTTTATTTTTTCCCTGTTTTTTTCTTTTTACTCAGGGCTTGTTTTGTTTATTTATCATTGCATGGTCTCAATTTCCTGAACATTTGCGTAATGACTTTTCGTGCTGCCAGATAGAAACTGCATTTTAAACATGTTCAGTAAAATAGCTTTTCTTTTCAGCACTTTGGAAGCCTTTCAGAGATTATGCGGCATGTGAGTTTTGGAATGTTTACTTTAAAATTACTTCAGTTGTCAGATGAAACATATTTGTACTTGTTTTGTTAGCTGGTTAAACAAAAGAAAGGCAACATTTCATCAACGCAAGGGTTTTAGGGTTTCTGGAAAACCTTCAATAACTTTTCTAAAACCCTGAAATCTGTTAAAAATGTAATGTATGGGCTTTGCCTTTCTGGTCAGCTATGTTTAATGTTTTGCCATATTTTTCATTCATTTATATGATTGTGACAAAGCTGACATAAGTTACTAGTTTTAAAAGTATATTTCCCCTTTTTTTTGGAAAAAGAAATCCTTTAATTTATGGTTCTTTAGTACTAACTAAATAAACATTTAAACCCTGTTAAAATTGTCATTCTGTAATTTTATTTGACATACTCACACAAAGACACACACACACACACACACACATATATATATATATATATATATATATATATATATATATATATATATATATATATATATATACATATATATATATATGTATATATACATATATATATATATATATATATATATGTATATATACATATATATATATATATATATATATATCCACACACACACACACACACATACCTACAGCTATATATAACTCTAGGTAGGGCCTACACAATTAATATAATAAATAAATAAATAAACATGAATATGATTCATACATTATGTCTTGTACTGATTCTTCTGCAGAAGTTTATCTGCCCTCGCTTTTGCACTTACAGATAATGGGTGATAAGTTTCCACAAGGAAAAGCCACACATTCAAACAGACACATGCGCATTCAGACAAACACACTGCTTTTGCAGTCAGCCGGGGAAACTGAAACTCCCTATCTGAACAGTTACTGGAAGGGAAAGCGTAGCTGGATGAGATCAGCAGTTCTGGCTAAGCTTAGGAGGGATCTCTGGCTAACACTCTTCCTGGCTGCCAGAGTGACTCAGACTGCAGCCGCTGATAGGAAGCTGATTCACTGGGCAGATGTGGCCGGAATAGAGTTAGTGAAGTCCGGCTTCTGAGCCTAAACTGTAAAATATTTTCTGCTGGGCTCCAGAAAAGCCCAAAGGTTGCAGAACACTCATTAGATATGCTAGACATTTGCACTTCACTGTGTTAGTAGTTAAAAAGCAGCCTTACAAGCTGTCATCGAACATTTATGTTGTTTATTACAATTGAAAATAATTTGAAATAGCCATCAAAGATTTTAAATATCTGATAGGTTCACATTGAGGCGTTCTTTAGGATTTATACGCGGAAATGTGGATCTTATCATGAAAACCATTCAGATCTTTTGATACGTTTTAAATCAGCCAAACCAAGCCTGTGACTCAGACTTTGGGAATCTTCTGGAACAAACAACAGGCTGCACAACAACAACAACAACCTCTTTCGCCTCCTTCCCTTTTTCCATTTAGTTGATGTATCCTGGGCCTAAAACTATCAATTTATTTGGAAGTCACTTTGGAAAAACTAAATTGCATTCTTATTCTCCGCTGCACATTTAAATCTAGACGCTGAATGAAAATCCCCGCGCATAAACTAATACATTTCTTGTGGCCAAAGAAAGAGGACTTAGAATACCCTCCGCCATGTAAAATTTGATTTTCAGTCGGAAACATGTCAAAGCTGTTCATATAAAAATGGATTTGAAGCACAAACTAGGAGTGTAACTTAATCACACACTGTGAAGGAAATAAAGAAGATCCCAATCGAAGCGAGTACAGTAAATTTCTTCTGTGTTTACAAAGGCGAGTTTCCCGCCGAGTGTAAATATAAATTCAGAGAGACGTGGCCCAGATATGGCATGAATGCTGATTTCCTCCATCATCTCAGGTTCCAAGGTTCAGTGTGGTTTTGTGCAGAAGGGTTTGTACTAGTGGAGATTATAACGGAGAACTGAACAGATCACAGGGGAGAGTCACAAGGCTGGAGTCAGTGCTTCAAGAGCAACCACAGGACACAAGTATGCCAGAAAAACCAAAGCTAAAGCAATTTCTCTTAGCAATAATTATGTAAATCATGGCAGGGCTAACACAAACGATAACTGAACTATGATTACCTAGTTTAGAGTTTGATGGATTTGGTTTGCCATCATGGCAAGGTGGTAAGGATGGGGATCAACCATCCAGAACTGCACAGCAGAGGTAAAAAAAAAATGTTGCTGCAAATCTGCACAGATGGAAGAAGCTAAAAAACATTTAAGGCAGGCAGAGACACATGTGGAGAAAAGTTTGCAGTGCTGTGAAGCAAATTGATTTCTCGCAAGTGAAGATGAAAGATTCGGAAAGATTAAGGAACTAAAAAAAAATAAAAAATCTGTGTCTGTTTGCTTGACCTGAGGGAGATTCCAGCACCTCCAAAAAACGAAAGCGAAATGAGCGGTTCCATCCGGTTGACGAAGTTCCAGGACTGGGAGTTTATCTACTGCTCGGCAAGGACACGGGACCTCACACGAACAAGCTCTTTCCCATCTTTTAGCTGAGACTATGCTGCAAAAAGCTCAATTTTAGCGAGACAAAAAACGTGTTTGTCAAAAAGAAAATGTTCCGTGGATTCCAATGGAAAAAGAAACAACAGGAATATCCACCTGATTTAATCACATTAAAACAAGAAAAGAACAGAGGAAATCTAAGCATGATTGATTTTAAATAACTCACATACTCAACAAACCATAAATACAGGTCAAGTTTCTGGGGAATGGGTATATTTCATCCAGTTGTGAGTATTAATACTGTACTATAACCTTTTAAGAGAGTCCACTAACAATAGAAATTTTTGTTACCCAATGATGTTTTATTTGAGTAATTGATTTTCATTACAAAAAATGGTCACAGCATGCCAGGATTATTAATTTAAAATGTCAGGTATGTCAGTTTACTATTAACATTAAATGAAAGTAATGATCTTTCAATGGAAAGCGTATGCATAACCTTTCTGATAGGCAGAATTCGGGTGATATTCCAAATGCATAAACCTTTAAGCAGACAGCAAGAAAATATCAAGTAAAATCAGCTGAAACAAACCAGACATCAGTGCAACATGCCTGACTCCAACCTTTGACCTTAGCTGAACCCAAAACATCATCAGTCTGACCTTTAACATCACAAACAGAACAGGTTTGCCTGGCCTGACACAGAATAACCCCGTCATCCTTCATATGTCATAACGCTTTGCAATACATTCACTTTCCAATTAAGACCGGATTGCTCTCGTGGCGACTGCATAAAATAATATGTTTGGAGACTAACAGCAGTCTGTCAGCAGCACTGATGGGAGGCCACTTTATATCTCACACTCCACTGGGCTGATGGAGCTGAGGCTTTATGAAACTGCTATCTGCATTTTTCCGCATTTAATACGGCAGACGTAAGAGCTATAGAAGGGTTCCATCAGCAGGATTGGCTCCCAGTAATGTTTTCTCTAAGCAGCGCAGAAATAAAGGGTCTGTCTAGACATTTTAACATGAGCATATATTTCTGTCAGTTAATTTTTATACGTTCATGTATATATTATAAGCATCTCTTTTGCAAAGTTTCTTGAGTTGGGACCAAACCAACTCACTTTTCTCAACATGAAAAAGCAGTTGCCGTCCTACGGGTTTTTTTCTGCTTTCGATTTATTGTCACACTGTTTCGTCAATGATTCAGTTCATCAAACAGACTATTATCAGACAAAGATATATGTACGGCATTTTTTGGAAAGTATCTTTCATGGACTGGTGACCTGTCCAGTGTATACCCCACTGCGTGCCCAATGACCGCCAGAGATAGGACCAGCACACCCTCATGACCCTGCACGGATAAGCAGGTATAGATAATGGATAGATGATGGATGTATGGATGGAAACCTTAGGTGAAATTCACAAGCAACACCCTTTTCTATTAGGTCAAGACCTTTCCAATCAGGAAAAGCCTAAACAGAACCTGTGTGACAACATAAAGCCAGCTTAAAAAAAAAGTAGTTTCGAAAAACAGTACGTTATACCACAATTTCATTTCAATAATTATTCACATCTATTTGGAAAAGGGTTATAAACAATTTCGAAGGTCTTGTACACACGTAGCCTTTATGAAAAAAGAATATCTCCATATAATTCTTTTATAAATAATATCGTACACAATGGATAGTTTTCATCCACATGAACCAGGCGTCAATATGCCACCGGGCATTGGGAGCAGGGAGCAGATTAACACAAAGCTAAAACCTATCCAGGCCAATCAGAATCCTTCAAAACAATCATAAAACCATAGGTAGACGGCACAGTGTGGTGCCTGCTGAAGATGTAGTATTCACACGAAAATCCAGGCTGGCCAACAGCAGGGCTAGTAGTGAGTTGAAAATAAGGCATTCAGAAGGCAAAGCACAGATCCAAGCAGCATATTGAGAACCACTTAAGCAGCAACAACCCATGTAATGTGGAGAGGCATCAGGACCTTCATGGAATACAGACTCAGCAACGACCTGCTGTACCTGACACCGTAAACAGGTACTCTGAAAGCTTCAACTCTCAAAGCAGCAGAAGGCCTGAGCATCCTCCATCAGCCTCTCATCCTGCAGCTGCACCAAGTGAAAGACGGTCAACATCAACAAGACTGCATGTCCAGTCATGATCTCAGTTTGGACGCTAAAGTTATATACTTACCAACTTGCAGAGTTTTTTTTGGGCATCTTTAATTTCTCCCTGCAGCTCTCAATGGTCACTGCCTGCCTACAATCCTTCATCATTTTGCCTGTGCCCAGGAAAACAACCATGACCTGCCTGTATGACTACCGTCCTGTTGTTCTGACCCCTGTCATCATGAAGTGCGTTCAGAAGATCCACCCGACAAACATGGTTATGAACTTTGTGGACGACACAAGGGTAGTGGGCCTCATCTTCAACAATGATGAGACGCATTACAGAGAAGAGGTCCAAAATTGTACACGGTGGTGCTTCAGGAACAACTTGAACAACAAAACTACAGAGGTCATACTGGACTACAGGAGTTCAAGGAATATTAAACGAGTTTCTCTTTGATGCTGGGCATTCACATCTCCTCCGACCTCTCCTGGACTGTAAACACCTCCCACCTGGTGAAGAAGACCCAGCAACAGCTCTTCTTCCTCAGGAATATGAAACTGACTGAATTTTCTTCTCATCTGTTAATAAACTTTTATAGAGCCACAATTGAAAGGATCCTGTGTCTTAGCATAACAGTGTGGTATGGGAGCTGTACTGTGTAGAATCAGCGTTTATGTTACATGAGCCCAGAAAAGTGACAGACACATTGCCACAGATCCCACTCACCTGGGTAAAGCAGTGTTTGACCACTTCCATCAGGTAAACACTTCAGAAATATTAAATCACATCTATGTATTGGAGCAGTAGGGCTTGTAATAACAAACTTCAGTTAAATAAAATTTTATTTCTATGGCACCAATTGACAACATATGTCATCTCAAAGCACTTTACAAAGTCAAAACCAAACAAATCCTCCTGACAGATTGGGCAGAAAGTTTCCTCTAAAGAAACCCAGCAGGTTGCATCAAGTCTCTCCAAGCAGCATTCACTCCTCCTGAAAGAGCGTAGAGCCACAGTGGACAGTCGTCTGCATTGTTGATGGCTTTGCAGCAATCCCTCATACTGAGCATGCATGAAGCGACAGTGGAGAGGAAAACTCCCCTTTAACAGGGAGGAGAACCTCCAGCAGAACCAGAACCAGGCTCAGTGTGAACTCTCATCTGCCTCGACCCACTGGGGCTTAGAGAAGACAGAGCAGAGACACAGAAAGCACAGAAGCACACATTGATCAAGGAGTACTTTCTATGTTAGATGGTAATAGTGGATGATCGCCCCGCCGGATGATGCCACAGCTAACAGAACGTCAGACCAGGTGTACCTTCTATGAAGAGAAAAAAGACAGAGAACAAAAAGTTAAAAGGTGAAATAACAACAAGCAATGCAAATTGGAGAACAGTAGGAGAACTCAGCAGAGTGAGAGAAATAGACCATGATGGTCTCCAGCAGCCTAAGCACCCCTGTAATAGCATTCACTCTTCCATCACTGCATAGGCACGTCGATAACAATGGTTGCACATGTGATGTCAGCGGAACATTATCTGTCACAGACTATGATGAGCGGGACCCTATACCTGACTATGTACAAATTCAAAATCTCCATGTTTGCTGAAATTTTCAGAAATATTATTTTTTTAATTATGTACAACTGAGATTTAGTGTGGATGAGAGCCCAACATATTTGTTTCCCCAGAAAACAAGTGTGGACAAAGCCTAACACTTTGAGGTTCAAGAAAAACACAATTGCAGAGATTATCGACAAATGGAGAAAACTTGGAACAGCAGTAAAACTTCCCAGGAGTTGCTGAACTTCGAAAACTACATCTGCACTAAAGATTCATCCAGGAGGTTACAAACAATCAAGAACAACATAATCACTGTGGACCTCAGTGCCTCAGTTAGAGTCAGTTTTAATAATTCAACAAGAGACTTAGCAAAATGGTATCTAGAGAGTTTCACAGTCAAAAGCACTGCTGATCAAGTCCAGCTCAGATTTGTCTGGAATAGCTTAAAGACTCCCAAGGCTATTTTGGAAAACATTCAGTGAACTCATTGTATTTTGTAAAAAAATATTAAATTCAATTAAAAAAAATAAATTCTTCTTTTGACGATAAACCATGGTGATGGTTGTGTAAGGGTCTGAGGCTGCTTTGATGAATTGCTGCAATTGATGAAACTGTAACTTCATGTTTGATTTATGTTTGAAAAACCTTCCAGTGTGACTAATTTAAAACAGTTACGCAAAGAAGAGTGGGCCAAAAATGTATCCACAACAACATGAAAGACCCATTGCCAACGGCTACAAAGTGCAATGACAGATATTGAGTCCAAGGGTGGAACCACTAGTTCCACCAGGAGTCCACCAAACCAGAAGTCAGTCCCAACAGGACTTTAATGAAATCCTATTAAAGCCACTGATCTTAGGTGTAGTTTCTCATCCACCAATGTTAGGGTTAGGGTTAACTCTCAGGGAAAGGATAAACCGCAGGTACTAAAGCTATAGTTGGTAATCCTGTTCAGAAACACTTTTTGTTATACAGGGTGAAATGGTCCTTCCATGCTGACAGTAATAAATACATGATGTATTCAGAAAAAGGATGTTAAAAATTAGATGTGGGAGCTGCAGGCCTGTAAAAACTCTGACCAGTAGAAAGAAATAAGACCAAAGTGGATTTGGGAGATTTTCTTTCACACGACCCCCCTGAGGAGCAAAAGGTAGCAGGTAAGACGGTCTTGTGCAGTTATTCAAAAAGGGACTTGGTGAAACTTCCGGAAAAATCACCGACTCTACCTTTAAAGGAGAATTTAATCAGTTTTTCACCTTTAACATGCAGTATTTCCTAAACTGGCTTTTAAACAATTCTTACAAGCAGCGCATTTGCTGTGTACCTTTATTTTACCAATGATCAAATTATTTTTTGATTAAAGCTGTGTTATTATTGTTCCAAAAAAAAAGTAAAAAACAAAGCAACTGGACTTGTTTTCCGTAGTTGAAGACGTTCCTCTCCAGGAAGCTTTCTCAATTCAAAAAGTCTGGAGTAATGTGCAGTACCAAGCTTTATACTACTGCCAACAAAAGCCTTGTAATGGCTTAGATAACATGTCAATTCAACCATTACATGCAAATTCAACCATCCATTACAAGGCCTTTGTTGGCAGTAGTATAAAGCTTGGTACGCCACATTACTTCAGACTTTTTGAATTGAGAAAGCTTCCTGGAGAGGAAGCGAAACGTCTTCAACTACGGAAAACAAGTCCAGTTGCTTTGTTTTTTACCTTTTTTTGGAATGACCATGACCTGGATGACTGAGAATCTTCACCAGTCTTATTATTGTTCAACTGGAGGAGTGAAAGAGCAGGTAAAACAGTCTTGCACGAGCAGTTATTCAAACGGGGACTCGGGGAACCTTCCGGAAAAATCACTGACCTTAGGTTTAGATTTCCATACCTATCCCTCGGTCTCCACATATCGTAATGTCTATAAAACTTCTGGTGTGAACTTCTGGGATTGATTATAAAAATGGCATGGGCTATGCTCCTGCAGTAGGATGCCTCTCCATCTACACGTCAAATTATATTTTTATGGACCACAACCTTTGTTGTGACGTACCCAAGTTTCAGGGCCCGTTTTGAGTATGCACAAGCTTGATTAATGAGGACCCTGCCGACAACAAACCTGGGCGCACTTTAAATACTTTTGGAAATGAAAAAAAATATATGTTTCATAGAGTTTTTTTTCTGGAGCAAACACTTGACTTGAACACTGCGACATGTTCTGCTGGAGAAAGAAGTCAACTCAGTGTAACATCCTAAAACTAGCTTTAGAGCGGTTATCCCAGCAGGCTGTAACACCCATGTGGATCATCTAATGAATGTGTGATATGATTAACTCATCCGTCATGATGTCATGGAGTTCGCCACTGAATTTACACGCCTAAAGAGCCTTGGCTCTATAAAAATTTGTAGGTCTCACACATAAACACCCAGTGGGAAATTACACACATATACTTCCAAACATTTCACACATGGGCACAAGAAATAAAATAAAAAAAAGTCAGGTTATGAGCAAAGTAAAACACACACACACACACACAGATGCAGCATAATGATGTCACCAGACGCACTTAATTTCGAGCGGCTTTAAATCCACTTCAGGCGGCCTGGAAATGACTGTGAACACACAGTCTAAGTGGCTTTGTCAAATTGAAGCAGGGAGCAATATGCGC
Organism: Fundulus heteroclitus; assembly: GCF_011125445.2. Taxonomy (NCBI): domain Eukaryota; kingdom Metazoa; phylum Chordata; class Actinopteri; order Cyprinodontiformes; family Fundulidae; genus Fundulus; species Fundulus heteroclitus. The sequence goes on along the minus strand of NC_046365.1, from coordinate 27,728,444 downwards.
AGAACAACACTCCACTCAACAACGCGTGACAGGTCAGAATTATTACAATAATGTGCCTGTAAAACGACGCTGGATATAACCTGCTCGCTCTGATGAGACCGAGCAAGTTGTTTTGGCTGGCAGTGGCGGCGTTGGTGCCGTGAAGTGGCAGAAAAAATCAAATATGCTCAATGAAAACAGGCTCTAAAGATCATTGTCACATTTTGTCAAAATACATTTACAAACCCCAGCAGATTTTATTGAAAGTTTATCTGAAAGACAACACAGTGCTACTCTGAAGAAGGGAAAGGATAAAAAAAATAAGAAGAAAACTTTCTTGTGCTCTATCCCCATTACTATGTTACCCCTAAACTCCAGTGCAACCAGTTCTCTCGGGAAACCATCTGCCAAGTCAGGGATGTTCACCATTCACAGGCTGGACAATTACCTTTGGAAGACTTGTAGGGATCCACTTGCCTTTACAGAAGAGGGACAAAAACAAAGCGACAGTGACACAGTAGTTAGGGAGTTCGTCCTGCAATTGGTGGGTTGCTGGGTCGATTTCCCACCCGACCGTCTCAGTTGTTGTGTCCCTTGGGTAAGACACTTCACCTGCATTGCCTGCTGGTCAGAAGGCCCGGTGGCGCCGATATATGACAGCCTCGCTTCTGTCATTCTGCCCCAGAGCAGCTGTGGCTACTAACATAGCTCACCACCGTCAGGGTGTGAATGGGTGAATGACTGACTGATTGTAATGTAAAGTGCTTTGGGGGGGTGGGACTTGATAAAGTATGGTACAAGTACAAGCCATTTACCGTTTATAAGTCATTTGTGTATTATGTAGAGGACAGCCAACATGGAAGAAGGTGCTTTGGTCAAATGAGAGAACAAAAAAATAATTATCTTCACACAAATTGCTGTATCTGGCAAAAACGAAACAGCACCCCGAGCACACCATCCTCACAGTGAAACACGGTGGTGGCAGCATCATGCTGTGGAGAGGCTTTTCTTCAGCAGCTTAATAATGGGCAGTCTTGGAAGAAAACCTCTAAGATGCTGCATACTACTTGAGACTGGGAGGGAGGAGGTTTTTCCAGCCAGACAGTGAGCCTGAAAATACAACCAGAGGGCCAGTGGACCCACACTAATGTCCAATTAAAAGTCCAAACCCAAACCCAATTTAGAATTTGTGGCAAGACTTTTTACACTGCTTCTCCCTGATGCCCTGCACCCAAGAATTAACGAAAATATAATTCTGTAGATTTGAAAATGTTGTAGAAATACCTGCAGTAGTAGTTGCAGTGAAGGGTGGTTTTACAAAGTATTAATTTGGGGGCCAATGAATACAAATGTCACACTTTTATTTACCAAAATGTTATAATTATTATGTACTTTTTATGAAATTCTAATAAAACACATTGTGATTTGTGGCTGTAATGTGGAATAATTTTAGCAGTATGAATAGTTTTGCAGGGTACTCTAGATGTATCACTGTGTTATGGCACTGCTGAAACAGAAACCTCTTCATTTTCTTAAGTTATGCATATAATGCTTAATGGAGGAAAAGGTATTTCCTCAGAAATAAGTAAAATCCCAGTTTATTTATTGTTTTAACTTCTAAACATCTTTACTAGCGCACAGAAAAAGAAAACTGGTCATGCAATAATGCCAACTGATCAAACACGACTCGAAGGCCTGATTTAAAAGGTTGTCTTGGTTATTGACAAAAAATGTAACGTGATCATCAAAAATCTACACAGTGCAAGTCTGCAAAATCTCATTACTGTCTCATGTTTCACGTGGCCTCCCCTTCTCCTTGATGGAATACAAAGCCAAAAGGGTAATGCCAACATGAATAAGACAAATTGAAATGTGAAAAAAAAAAAATCTGTCCATTAGGTCAGAGAGTGAGAAAGGGGGTGGGCTTTCTTATTTTATTCTGCTTTTCCCTCCTTGGTGGCGTGTGGGTGCTGAGCAGGAACACAGGGTCATTATCCATGTGCTGCCTAAGCTAATTTCCCTCAGCTGAGCCATCCAAGCCTTATCCTTCGCGCTGTCCTTTAGAAAGGTCACAATCGCATAACCTTACGGACACCGCAGGGCATCACCTCCCTCAGCTGTATCAGATCAGTGAATAAAAAACATTTCCTTTCTTTCAGGGCCTTAAATGGCCCTAATCGCAACTGCATCCTTGATTTATAAACTTGATATATACCCTCACGGATCTCTGGATGCACCTGCTTGGGTTACTTCTATCTCTCAGCTTATGACAGACGCATCAGGTAATGAAATTACAAAGCCATTGAGCCCACGAACTTCAACCAAAAAGTCAATTGAAAAAAAAATGTGAGTAGAAATCTGTGAAAATGATCATCATAAAATATTTTGGAAAGACATATGAACACTATTAGATTGTTGAACCAGCTTGAGCAATGATAATTCTCGGTAGATGTTTAATGCAGGAACATTAGTTTTTAACGTTGTTGCGGAAGGTTTATTTTGTAGACTTCTTCACAACATTGCTGCAGTAGATTGTGAGCGTTAGTTGCTACAAAGCTCTCTTAAGGTCCCATCAGGCCATTTCATGTAGGTTGTTGTTTAAATTTGACTGGGTCATTGTGACACGACAAATCTTTCTTTTGTAGCCATTCAGTTGTCGATTTTCTGCTGTGTTTGGGATTATTGTCCTGTTGAAGACCCAGGTTGGGTCGAAATATTTGCCTGACATTTGACTTTAAAAGTGGCCCCCATTAGGAGGGCCAGCTCTGTCCTGGGATGCCCCCTGGACCCAGGGCAGGTGGTGGGAGACAGAAGGACTTTAAGGAAAACAACATCCCAATGTCATCCACCCCATGCATGGAGCTGTCGCAGAGCTGGAGAGCTCAGACTGCTGGATCCCAGATGCTCAAAGAAGCGTTTATGCAGGTCCTTCATCCCAGCTGCTGTTAGACTTCATAATTTCTGCTGCTCACAACAAAGTCTATAAGTGTTTCCAAACAAGCTACGTGTTCACCATGTCTGATCAATTCATTCATTCATTGATCAGATCAAGGACCTGTGTACCACGTTAATTATGTCCACTGCCTTTGAGATGCTAAAGACCATTTGCGCACGTTTTAGCTTTTCTAGCAGTGTTTGTCTGTACAATCATGCATAAAGCACAGTTTCTGTTCTGTTGGCAGCTGTTTTCCTTCTTTTTTTAAACTCGAACATCTCATACTAATCTGAATATGCTGTATTATATATTAATAATTGCACAGCATTTCCCCCTTTTTGACGAGTTCTTCTCTTCTGCTTTACAGCCTAAATTTAAATGTAGCTTTTTTCGTATTATTTAAACGTGTGTGTAAGTAAGATGTCTTCTGTCTACTTGTTTTTACCCCTGCTGAACCCACATTTCCCCACTGTGTGACAATAAAGGAATTGCTATTCTATTCTATTCTATTCTATTCTATTCTATTCTATTCTATTCTATTCTATTCTATTCTAAAACTCTTTGATATATACAGGAGCAAAGCATGGTCAACTCAGTGGCTGCAAAATAACCCCAAATAATCACGTATCCAGCACAGTGTATGACAGTCTTCATGAAGTGTCTCTACTGATATGCCATGTTTGGTTCTCTTTCCAAGTGTCTTCACTGAATCGTTCAGATTCAGTCAGCCTTTTTAAATTGTGTATGTTTTTGTGTGTGTGTATTTGGGGTCATGTCATGCCATTTTAGGGACATGACCTTAAATTTAAAGGTCACAGAGGGAGAAAGAACAAACCCAAAGCATTACTCCTGAACCACCATGCTTGACAGCTGGTAGAAAATACTTACAGATATAAAATATATTTAGATTTCACAAAACATTGCAGACTGCATTATTGCTAAAGATCTCTACTTTGCTAAATCATTTTTTCTTATTCATTTGTGTGAGCCATTTAGATGTTTTTTTTTCTTCTATACAGAAAGTTATTTTTCCATATAAATGAACATGTTATTGCCATAACTTACATAATGATATTTCCTGTTCATTATACAGGGGGAAAAAGTGACATTCTCATTAGGATCCTGCTTATAGACAAACATCAGACTGTTTATTCAATTTGAAACAGAAAGCAAAAACTTAGGGAAGGGAAAATCAAACCGTGGCATTTCTGAGAAAGATCCTGCCAATAAAAAAGAAATATATTTCAATGCAATTTCACAGCTTTTCAACTATTAATACTGTTAATTTGGGAAGTTACTCATTAAACGTTATGTTAGGGTTTTTCTATATTATTGTTATGCAAGCCCTTCTTAAAGCCATTTTAAAAAAAGGGTGAAATAAACTATTTGCTGTTACATATCTACATGAAAATTAAGAAACTTTAAGCAAATAGTTTCAGAAAGATCCAGGACTCAGAGATGAGCCTATTTAAAAATGAGAGGCTAAACCCTGTGAAGCAATGTCCTAAGAGTGTCTTCTAATATATATTGCTTATGGCTTCCCAGATATGACTCCCCTGACAATGACAATGAAAGTGGGCTACAGTGAGCAAACAGATCAGCCTACATCAAATATCCCCTCATATATTACAGACATAAAAAGTCATTATCCTCAGTGGAAATCGATAGCCAACGTGGTCAAGATGAAGAGACCCCCGTGTGGCTTTTGGGGTCAGCTTACAAAGAAGCATTGCTGCAAATGATATCATTTTTCCATCATTAACTGGCCCCAAAGTCGATGGCCATGCTTAAACCTGAGGGATAACGTTACTTATAATGCCTGGTAATAAATGGTGCACCGGTCAGGATGTGTTCAACACTGATTGAACATGTGGAGCGGCGGAGGGAGCAGCAGGGTGGCGCGGTAAGCCGAAGGTTAATATGCCACTGTTTCCATAGCCTAGCTGTAATATTGAAGGTGTTGGCAGGGCTCTTATTTGCTGCAGAGCTTTATTTGGAGATTTTATTAAAAGGCTCTGTTGGTGTTTGCCCAGACTAGCAGTGTTTGTCTGCTGCGTAGTGGCAAAGAGGCGTTGACAGTCCAAAGGCAATCAAAACATTCAATTCTAGCCTTATTGAGGTTTTCTTAAGATATCCATAATAAACTTAAATTATTTACCCGTACTTTTACAAGCATTCAGTTAGTAGCAATAATTATTTCATTTTACTGATATTAGTCCATTGCAGCGATGCACACTGCACAACGACTAATGTTTGTTACATTTTGAGCAGCTGATTAAGCCTTTTTCCTAGGTTTTGGTAAGCTCTTACCATTTGACATGCAATTAATAGGCATTTACGACAATTTTTCTTTTTTGTGGGGAGGGGGGTTTAAAGTCTGGTCGGTTGATAGTTCTAAATTATTTTACTTGCTTTTTTTCCTCCCTAATGTATTCCATTGTAAATAAATAACTTATCTTTCTTTCATCATCACCATCATCACCATTTTCTCTTCTCTTTCTGCTGTGGTCTGACAACTTCAGTTTCTTCTGTATGTTTGACTGACATCTGCCAGGGTTGCAACTGTGATTGACTTTATTAATAATAATAATAATAATAATAATAATAATAATAATAATAATAATAATAATACATTTTATTTCAAGCGCCTTTCAAAACACTCAAGGACACTGTACAGGTTAAATCAATAAGTGGTAAAAGCAACATCGTCATAATTAAAAGAAACGACACAAACTACACACAGGAGACCAATATGAAGTGACATGGAAGCCAAAAGGTTTCAAACCAGCATACGCACTTATCTGTCCTTCGCCCCTTTCCACAGTAACATATGTATATAATCACAAATAAACCCCAAATGGAATGGGAATGCTAAAAAAAAAAAAGTTAGAAACATTTTATGTGAAAAAAGATAAAAACAGATACAGATATATAATTTATTTTTATTAATTGTGTTAATTATAAGTTATTATACATTTTATAACAAGTTATTTTATAACTGTGTCAACACTATGAATCGTCTAATTACTGAAATGTGCTATACAAATAAACTTGCCTTGCCTTGCCTTACACTTTTCCCTGCCATTCTGATCAGGGTGGTGCCAGAGCTCCATGTAATTACAAGCAGCTACTGACAGGTTTTCTCTTTTGTCGTGTCCGTTTTTAAAGTACTTTAAATGGCAAAAGGTGACAAACACATTTTAATACTATCCTTCCATTCAGCAATTTATAACTGTACCCTCCGGTTTTCTGAGCAATTACAGAAAAAGATTCATTTTATGACTGGCAGCAGACGGTCACCAGCTGGCAGAATCCTTCCTGAACGGAGCCAGTCAGTCAGATTAGTGTCATATCTTCAAAATCCCAGTGTCAGTTTGATGTATTTTTTTCACTTGTGGGACTCTTCGCCTTCAGAGGTGTCTATTAGAGAGATTCCATGGTCTCTGGTAAAATATGAGCAGCAACAGTTACTATAAAAAGAGCTAGTGATGATTGAATGTTGCATGGACTTTCAGAAGACAGGCCTTTCATACCAGACTGAACTTTGAGGCCCGTATGTGACACGTTGACAATGTTCACACTAGTGCTTGGAGAAAGCTAAATTGATATTTTGAGGATAGATGGATTTTTTTATAATCTTTTTTTTGTGGAACAAACCAAGTAGATGTGAATATGGTTGTTTTGAGATCTATTCACACATTGTGTATGACTGGAATGACCTTTTTTTTTGTAGAATACCTTGAGATGACGTGAATTGCTGTTATACACATAAACTGAACTGAACTGAATTTATCTGACGCTTTATTAGGTGCACAAGTTCCATAGCTTGGTACAAAAGGTGAATAAGTGGATCACCTTGCAGTAATTCAACAGAGATTGTGGTCGGCTAAGGACAGGATCTTATGCTACAATTCCTCTTCACTTTGGTGAGTCAGACATATTGACTAGAGTTGTACAACAACAGTTTGGAAAAGGTTGCTTGATCTGATAAATTTCAACTGCAATGCAGTTGAAATTTATCAGTGCAATGCAAGGCCAATGTGCAATGCAAGGTCTAAAGTTTATGGTAGAAAAATAATACAAGGCAGGATGAACCCATGCTTTCATAAGAGTTCAGTCTAAAGGTAGTTTGTAATGGTGTACATGGGTTCTCCTGTGGAACCAACTCCCAGTTCTGGTCTGTGAGGCAGACACCCTGTCTACTTTTAAGACTAGGCTTAAACATTTCCTTTTTGACAAAGCTTATAGTTAGAGTGGCTTATGTTACCCTGAGCTACCTCTATAGTTATGCTGCTATAGGCTTAGGCTGCTGGATGCCAGAATAATAAATCCACATTCTCTCACTCAGCTACATTCTCCTACTACTCTCCAAACTGTGCATTGTTCGGCGTTAGTTCAGCTCTTTCAGGGAGTTCTAATCTGGCTGCTGAAGCTGATGTACACAATGTTGATGTGTGCGATGTGAAATGAAGTAAGGTTGTATTTCCAAACATGGACATCATTCTTGCTTCAGAGGTTGGACCATAGGTATGCAGTTGTCACCGCAGGTGTTATGAACTGTAGATCAAAGAACCCGACATTCAAGCTGGGCAAGGAGTTACAGTTTATAAGGTTTATTTTTTTTAAAAAGTAAAACAATTAAACAAAAACATATGTTGGCAGGAAAATGTCCATAGTGGAGTGCGCTGTTCAAAGCAGGAGATGCAGGAGAAGGCGGACAAGAACTAAGGGCTAGGCTATAATCGTGGTCAAAACAGTCCAAGGTAATGTCCAGAATCAGAGAGCAGAGGAGGTGTTCAAGCAAGGGCAAGGCAAACAGGGGAAACCCAAAAACTTAATCAAGGTCAAAAACAGGCAGGCAAGCAGACATGTAATGCTGGAAGCTTTACTCAGACCATGGCTTTCTGATGATCTGGCAGTGAGTGACTGTGGGAGGCAGGGATAAATAAGCAGAGTCCCAGGTGAGAGGACTTAAAGCTAATCAACAGCAGCAGGTGAACTGAATGAGGTACACTGGCTGGAGCTACAGTAGAGGGTGCAGACTGAAGTAAACATGAACGGAAATAGAAACACAAGGACATAATCAGACTGAGAACATCAACACGAAACTCCGAGGACAAATGAATGTAAGAATTAACTAGAAGGCAAAAAGTAAAGAAATGCATTAATGAGGAAAAAAAACGTCTAATGAATCTAAAACATGAAGAAGTGAACCTTTTGGCAAAACCCTGATGGCAAAACTAATAGCTGAATATGGCAAGACCTGTAGAACATAAATGACAAGAAAAGCATCAATCTAAATCAAGACCAGACACCTCCAAATCATGACAGTAGGTTCCAATAAATGCTACAATTGACTAACAGTTTCTCCTTCAGAAAAATCAGGCCAGAACAAAATGTAATATTGGAGACCAGGACCGGGTACGTTATTGATAACCCAGATGAGACGGCTTTCCACTACGATTTAAATGGAGGGTGTATTTGTGGCTCTGTGAGGAGTTCAAAGCCTCTGTGGACATGCTTATTTGCTTATTTGTGGCGAAATGTATTGTGATCTGTGCACACAGAGTAGTTCATGTCCGAGCATTTATAAAGTCTAATCACCACAAGCTGCGTGGATGTGAAAGTATTTAAGTGTATGGGGGGCAAATGTGAACACTGGTATCTAATGTGTGAGTTGCTTTATGTGCAATAAGACTGCTGGATATTTGTCTGCAGACACATCTGCAACTACACCCAAAGTAATGTATAAATGACTGTGCAAATTTCACACCATTTTATGCACCTTTAATGAGTATTATTAATCTCCATGTAAAGTTCCTGTATTGTTTGCTTGCAGCCACATAAATTGTGGCTTTGCATAAGTAGGGATAATCAGCAAAACGTAATCAAAACAGAGTTTCGTCGTAAAGGTTTGCCAGTTTTTAAATCAAACCTTATTGTGTACTATCGGAACACAAACTCGTTACTGTTAGATTACTTTGGTCTGTTAATAATTTTACACTTCGCAGACCGAACGGAATGAGCATACCGAAAGCTGATGATCGCTGTCTTAAAGCCTCATTAATGTCTGTGACTTTCTATACCTTTAACAAGACTATATGTTCATTGATGGGCTGATTCCGAAAGCACTTTAGTCCAATTTAACGACTTATTACCTCCTTCATGATAATGGTCTTTCTTTTATCCGCATTTACCGTCATCAACTTTCTGGCCTTCTCTTTTTACAAGAAATTGCCCTGGAAGGATAGCAGGAGAAAAGTCATACAGCTGCAAGTAATGCGTGCAGCGTTCACGCATCAGTTCAGCGATGCATAATGCAACGCATTCACTTCACAACCAGTGTGGTGCTTGCATTATTTTTAAAGTAGTCATAGTGTTACAGAAGCTGTGATTCTTTATTGGTAGGTATTACAAATGTGTCCTTTTAGTTATACAATAACGCAACAACACTGTCGCATTATTATAAATTGCCTTAAAAGTAACAAAAAATAAATAATCCCTCTCAACTTGTCACAAATGAACCCATCTTCTATTAGATTGAAACACTCACTGAGACAACTGTGTGTCTGGTGCAGGAGCTGATACAAAAGGCCCACATCCGGCCGGCTTCTTCACACAATGCATCTATTGAAGCAGAGGGACCATTCAAATGGAGCAAAGTGATGAAACACAAGTCAAAGAATAACCCACAGCAATGTGCACCCACTGCTCGGTCCAACTCCAGAACTGCTGCAAAACTACACTGAGTTGTAAAATCGATTTAATTAAAAGTGTGCAATATCAGATCTGTTACCGGTGCTTTAGAGCAGTGGTTCCCAAAGTGGGGGTCGGGACCCTCCTGTGAAGGCTGAAAAGTTGAAAAGCTGAAAAGTTTGGAAACACCTGTTTTAGAGAACACGCTCAGTGTTGGTAGCTCTACAATATTTACAAGGAAGGGGAAAAAAATTCCTGTCTTCGTGTTAGTCCTTCTGTTTTAATATTGTCCCACTTTACTTCCACCAGATGTCTTCAGTTACCTTGCTTTGCATGATTTAAAGTTGTGGAATAAGCACACAACAACCAATCCCTTAAGACATTTCTAGTTTTTTCCTGTTTCCAGTGACAGTTTTCTTCTGTTTCCCTTTAGTTTGCTCTCAGTTGCTTGTCTTGGCCTTTGAACTTTGGGTATGGAATCATAAGGTATTCTTATTGGAGTATTTTATTTGCATCAGAAGGTATCTCCCTCACACCACCCATACCGTAAACCACCCCATTTTTCAGTATGTTTATGATTTAAAGCCCATTTTGTGAAAAGATTAACATATTTACCTTGATGTTGTATAGGGTGTTTCTGTTGGGATGAAGGATGTAAAATATACATGCAACTGCTTAACAATGGAGGGTTTTATTTTTTTCAAACTTTGTTTACATGAAAATGTGGGGATTAAGGTTCTTCACTCTAAATGCAGTCTGTTGTGGGCGCACAAAGGAGGTCAAATAACCATGAGCTGCATTTGTCCTAAAATAGGTTTGACTACCTTGCTGTGTTTGTGCCAGTTGAAGCATTTGGCATGGCAAGGTCAGTTTTTATCACTGCAGAGGGAGCATCTTTATTGCATTACTGGGAATTATTCAAAGTCGTCGTTTGAACATTGCCTCAACATCTGAGTGGCATTTATGTCGTTACATGCCAGTGGCACACGTGTTCAGAACATGTTACTCTACACTGTGACGTCCAAGTAGTGATTTTTTGTTGTTTTTTCAGATTCCAGCCTGCTCTGTCAAAAGATACAATTAAATGTGCTGCGGTATTAGATGTGTGGAGAGGCAATTGTTGGAGTTTTCTTTACTTAGGGAGAATAGCATAGTCACACGTGCTTTATGTAAAACTTCATAAATATGAAGGTGAGACAGAGCGAGACAATCCAAGACAACTGCCAGTAACGGACGCTTATTTGTTAAGAAATGGTGCAGAAAACCCAAAAAGTTACATGAAAAGCAGAAAAAAGTGCATTAAAATACAACCCTGACTGCATCTTTTATTCTCCGCAGCTTGTAAACTTTAGAAAAATGAGCTAGGTGGTTTTATTAGAAGTGTACTATCAGTTTCTTATACCATTCAGTGGCAGTCCTTTTTTCTAAGGGTTTGTCAACTGTTACACCATTTATGTAAAACAAAACAAAGCAGTATGTTTACACTAATCAAGTATAAGAGATATAGAGCACACTAAAGAAATGCAAAATAAATACAAGCATTACTCTAGTTCCTTCTTTGCCATGTATCATGCAGACACAGAGCCTTTAAGAGCACACTCACAAGAATCCATTTAAATATCTTGATGCACACATACAGATTGTTTTGTCTGCATGTGTCATCTAGTTCAGAGGACGCATTCTTACAGGAAGACACAGCCAGGCTTCAGACAGCCGCCCGCCACAACACCCCCCCCCCCCCCCCCCCCACCCCCCGTTCACACATCCTTCTATTTCTTTTCATCCTTGTCACCAGTCCTTCTTTCTACATTCACTGCCGGAGCATGACAGCTTGATTCAAGCCTCGCAACAGTTTCAAATGATTGCAAATTTAATCTCTCACATGTACCCCCCCACCAAACCCCCAACGTTTTATCTTTTTTTGTAAGGAGGGGGGGGCGAGATTTTTCATTACATCAGAAAAAAAATCTCCAAAAGCGGAGGAAAACTTAGGAAACATGTAGACTTCCTCCTGGTGTAAGCAAGCTTTATCCTTCAGCCCCCGGCTGCTCGGGAACACATAAAAGGTCAGCAATTTATTCTGGCCCAGAGCTATTTAAACCTTTTAAATGCAGTAGTTAAATTTTAGAGTCGATACAAGAACCTAATAGGGAGCCAGGGCAAGGTGGCAACAAAGGTTTATGTTCGTGTCTCTTGATCTTTGCAGCTGTTTTATCAGGGTGACTGTAATTAATTCTGACAGAAAACGCTGTAGCTTTTATCTGGGGGTTGACTTGTTATATCTGGATTTTATGTGAATGCCAGATGTTAGGTAAACTGCAAAAAATAAAATAAAACTTGTTTAGTTTGCCCATACATACTGTGTAGATTCTAGTGGTCAGAAAACTACTTGTACGTGTCCTGAAATGTTGATGCTTTTGTCTTACAGTACCTTGCAAGTAATCAAAATGTTCATGTAGTGTTACATTGCAAACACATGCTTTGATGAATTTTATCATCTCTTATGTGATTGGAGAACAAAAATGTAAATTTGAGAGGAAGGATGCATTATCTTTTACCAAAAAGATCTTGTGTTTGAATTCAGTCCTTTCTGGATCAATATTTTGCAGCACTACGTTAGACTTAATCACGAGTCTTTAGGGGTACGTCTCCACCAGTCTCTACACCTAGACACTGATATGATTGTCATTTCACCTTTGAAAAATAGCCAAAGCTGGTCTGTGAACATCAGTTTTCACGTCTTGCCCCAGATTCAGGATTGAATTTAGTCTGTTCTATAAATTCAAGGTAATGCACAGTAGAAAAGGGGGCTGAATGCAAAAAACATGCTGCACTTATCAGGTTTTATTAACATTCTGGAAACCTGATGTTTTTTCCTCATTCCTATCAGTGTTGGCCTATCACATAAAATCACAGTGAAACATATTGACATTTGTGGTTGCAAAGCATAAAAGAATGTGAACTATTTCCACTGACATGAATCCTTTTCCAAGAGACTCTGTGTAATGACAAAAATATACATGAAATTTAAATGGTTTCCATTTTCTGTCTTGGAAAAATATCTGACACATGACACAAGCATTTGATCCACGCCTTTTTGCCTCCGGACCACATTACATCCTTTTGTTAGAGAAACAGTCAGACTGTAAAGCCATTGTACACCCCCCCCCCCCCTTCCTCTGCCTAAAAGGGCCTGTACAGTTTCAAGCAGTGTCTGCAGAATACAAAATGGTCCGCGCCATCATGAAGGAACACATTCTTTCTCCTCCAGTCTGTGATCCAGTTAACAGCCCAGTTCTGCCAGTGGAAGTGATAAGAAAGACAGAGAGGAGGAGAAGAAGGAATAAAAGCCTGTGATGCTCTTTGGCCTCGTCCTCAAGCTGCCAAAGCCTCCCAGAAGATTCCCGAGCCATGCTGTGTATCAGCGACAATTACAAGACTCACAAATGTGGCTGTTCTGCCATTTCTTTCCACTAATATCGCATTTGCCAAGTGCAACCAGCAGCCAAGTAAAAATCCCCCCCTCCCATCCCTTACTTACTTTTCAAACAGAGAGACCCCCAGCCCGGGAGTGCTGGGAAATCTCTCCTGAAATGGCCCCCCAACAAATGCATGTGAGCTCCTAAACATGCTCCTCAGCCAAAAAGCTGTTGGCACACAGCTGTGGTTGATGGCTCAGGAGTGGCTCGCTCCCACAGAGAGCCCAGGACGAAGGAGAAGGTCACGACGACACAGACGGGCCAATGAGGGCAGAGACAGTTGTTAAAATGGTTTTCCATCTTGTGACATACCTTTGAGAACAAGTCTAGGTTATTCTTTGTGGTTTTATTCTCGCTTTGAGACGAGGGTTTTACCTGCCTTTATGTGCCTTCCTGTAACAGGTCATTGTTTCCTTATCGTCGAAGGTAAGTAAAATACTGCCCCGCTGTCTGTCTCTGGTGCAGCATCCACCAGGTGCAGTTGTACACCTGCGCCTAGCAGGACACACAACGATCCGACTAAAATCTAAACCAATATGCAAAGAAAAGAACGTATACAATTGCAAGAGCCTAACACAAAGGAGAGAACCATTTAAGGAACACAGGGAGTGAAAAAACAAAACAAAAAATTAAACCAACCCAAAATGATCCTAATACGAAACCAAGGTGATAGATTCAATTCAATTCAATTCAATTTTATTTATATAGCGCCAAATCATGAAACATGTCATCTCAAGGCACTTTACAAAATCAAGTTCAATCATATTATACAGATTGGGTCATATTATACAGATTGGTCAAAAATGTCCTATATAAGGAAACCAGTTGATTGCATCAAAGTCCCGACAAGCAGCATTCACTCCTGGGGAACCGTAGAGCCACAGGGAGAGTCGTCTGCATTGTACATGGCTTTGCTGCAATCCCTCATACTGAGCAAGCATGAAGCGACAGTGGTAAGAAAAACTCCCCATTAACGGGAAGGAAAACCTCCGGCAGAACCGGGCTCAGTATGAACGGTCATCTGCCTCGACCGACTGGGGTTACAGAAGACAGAACAGAGACACAACAAGAGAAACAAAAAAGCACAGAAGCACACATTGATCTAGTAATCTGTTCTACATTAGATGGTAGTAGCGGGTGAGCCGTCTTCTCTGGATGATGTCACAGTTAACAGAACGCCAGACCAGGTGTACCTACTATGAAGAAAAAGAGAGAGAGCAAAAAGTTAAAAGCTGAAATGACGACAGTCATTTCAATGTAGTACAATGCAAAACTGGAGAACAGTAGAAATCAGTAGAGTGAGAAAATTAGACCCTGATGTCCTCCAGCAGCCTAGGCCTATCACAGCACAACTATAGAGATAGCTCAGGGTATGAGCCACTCTAACTATAAGCTTTGTCAAAAAGGAAAGTTTTAACATTAGTCTTAAAAATAGATAGGGTGTCTGCCTCACGGACCAAAACTGGGAGTTGGTTCCACAGGAGAGGAGCCTGATAGCTAAAGGATCTGCCTCCCATTCTACTTTTAGAGACTCTAGGAACCACCAGCAGACCTGCAGTCTGAGAGCGAAGTGCTCTGTTAGGAACATACGGGGTAATCAGAGCTCTGATATATGATGGAGCTTGATTATTAAGGGCTTTATACGTTAGAAGGAGAATTTTAAATTCTATTCTTGATTTAACAGGAAGCCAATGAAGGGAAGCTAAAATAGGGGAAATATGATCCCTCTTGTTGATTTTCATCAGAACTCTTGCCGCAGCATTTTGAATCAGCTGAAGACTTCGAACTGCATTTTGTGGACTTCCTGATAGTAAAGAATTACAATAGTCCAGCCTTGAAGTAACAAATGCATGGACTAGTTTTTCAGCATCACTCCTGGACAGAATGTTTCTAATTTTGGCGATATTCCGGAGGTGAAAAGTAAGACCCATATGTCATGAACTTATTTAGAAATTAAATCTGGACATGAATTTTGAGATATGATCACATTTAATATAGCCTAACACAAAAGTTACTCAGTCACGGCGCAGTAGTAGCGCGTCGCCACATCCTTCATCGTAATACATTTGCAATATCAGTGGGGCCACATCATAAATGATGCACATACTTCATTAAACATGGCAGGACTCGATTTTTCACAGAATGCATTTAATTTCTCTTTGTTTGAAACTTCATAAAAAGAGTCATTAATGGGTGAAACAATGCTGTGAGGAGGTGGCTTAATTGCGTTAGTTATAAATGAAAGGTCTCACTTTCGCTGTTTCTTATCAGAAAACCTAACCTTCAAAACTGGCATGGCCTTAATATGCCTGGACTGGCAGTTTGGCACAGTTTTCTGCCGTGTGGGAATGTCAGAGAATTTAAAACTATTTACATGATGGCAAATCCAACGACAGAAGATTTGGGTTTGAATATGGCTTTATGAACCAGAAAACAAATAATTGTGGTTCACAGTGTGCAAAAAACTAGAAAATATCCTCTCTATTTTCAGGGTATGTCTGCATCACTGGACTCCATCAACCCCCCGGGGCTTTATCTTAGGGAGACGTCTGATGCTTCCAACAGCTGAAGGGAATCCGTCAAGGGAAAGCGCGAAGGCCATGTTTGATAACTGCTGGAATGCAGCGCAGTGGACGTTTATCGCCGGGTCGCTGTTGAGTGGGAGACAGCATAATTTCAAATTACAATCCAAAACCTCTCCTAAACACAAACACTGTAGCTGTCCGCCAGAAAAAGAAAAATAAGCGAGTCACTGATTCAAGCCAATACTAAGAAGCAGGATGAGTAAACATGTGCTCACTAGTGTTTTTGTGAATCAGTCATGCAATGCAGTTGGATTTTAGTGACTTCTCTGTCTGCCAGCAGGGGTTGTCAGTGTGTGAACACGCAGGGCACAGCTGTCTGTAAAAGGAGGATGTTACTAGTTTAAAAAAAGAAGAAAACTTTACAGAGACTGACAAACCTGGTGGCTACAAATTGATAAACACATTTTATTTACATGTATTCTATATGATAAAGTCTGCATTATAAAGATTGGATTTTAACACTTACTTAAAGGTACAGTCAGCGATTTTTCCGGAAGTTTTCCAAAGTCCCTCTTTGAATAACTACTAAAACGCCAGACCATCTTACCTGCTCTTCCGCTTCTCAGGGGGATCGCGTGAAAAAATCTCCCAAATCCAATCTAGTCTTATTTCTTTCTACTGAGGCCTTCCTTGTCTCATAAACTTGTACACGGTTTGCTTCTTGCGACTCTCAGCCATGTTTAAAGTCTACAGTGAGGGTAGCCGAGCTACAATGAACGGCTGTCGGATCAAGGCCGCTCCTCTACAGGATCTCACCCTACAACTAGAAAACCTGAAAACCCAGCGCAGCCGAAGACTCTCAGACCAAACAGTCGGACACAATGTGACTTTCTGGTGCAAAAGATGGCATCTAAAATAAACAAAATTAAAACAGGAGCATGAGCGAGGCTGAGAGTCAAGCCAACAGTCAGCCGCTCGTCTGGACTCCCTCTTCCAGCCAATCAGCTAAAAGGAGAAAACATTTTAATCAAACCCTCATTCACAAAAGTGACACAGGGACACATCACACAAACAACCATAAAGGTCTAATCTAATTCAAGCATGATGAAGGTTTATTGGTTTTGAAAATAGCGTTTACATGAACAGCAGTTATGTTTTTGAGATGGGACATGACAGATTTCTACTTTTGTCTTGGTCCTGCTCGGATTAGCTGTCAGCTGCAATATTATTCTCTTAGGGGTGTTTTTTTTTCTGCACTATCAGGGACGGTCAATGAGGTTGTATCCAGCGTCTCATACTATGATTGCTGGAGATAGGGACCAGCCCCTGCGACCTTGCCAAGCAAATACAGAAAATGCAGGGATGGATTCCACCAGAGCAGTTCCAGTACTTAACCAGGGCTGGCTCCATCACCAGTTCTTTGTTGGCTCTTTAAAAAAATCTGTTTTAGTATCACAGAACATAGATATTCTAATATCACATAGTTAATTATTAAGTGCTGTTTTAAACGGGTGTTTGCAACTGTGACTTCTCCTGCATTGTCTACATTTAAATTGTTTACTTTTAAATCACTGCTGCACCCTATACTGTAATTTAATTTTACTGCAATTTACAAGCGGTATGCAACGAAATTTCGTTCTGCACGCACTCTGTGCATACAAAATGACAAATAAAGTTGTCTAAGTCTAAGAAACTTATCACAATCCCGACCAGCCGGCCCATCATCTCTTTGCAGCAAATGGGAGTTAAACCCTGCATTTAGAGCAAGATTTCATACCAACTCCTAAAGATGTTAAAAGACCCGAGGTGGATATTGCATTTATAGTGACAAATTGTTATTTTAACCAATCATCGAGTGTATACGTTGCATTAATCTACCTAAACTCCATAGGGCAAGGCAAAGCAGGTTTACTTGTGTAGCACATTTCAGTAACAGGACAATTTAAACAGCTGATGATAGTGACTGAATTTGAAGACACACACAGGAAGATAAGAAACTTTGGTGTACAAATCATGCTTTTTTTAGGAAACAATGTATTTCCTGATTCTGCTATATCTTATCCTGATCATAAGTAAAACTAAGACAGAGTTTTAAAAAGTGGCACTGACAATGTTTTTGATTGTGAGGGATTGCTGCAAAGCCATCAACAATGCAGTCGACTGTCCACTGTGGCTCTACGCTCTTTCAAGAGGAGTGAATGCTGCTTGGAGAGACTTGATGCAACCTGCTGGGTTTCCTTAGAGAGGAAACTTTTTGACCAATCAGTATAATTTGACTTTGAAAAGTGCCTTCAGATGACGTGCATCATGTATTGGTGCTGTATAAATCAAATTAAATTGAATTGAATTAAATTGATTGTTTGATCCATACAAAATGATTTCTTCCATCTGGTCCCAGCTTTATAATTGAAGAGATGACACCAGGAGCTTGACTCTAGCATTGGTACTGCAGGGGAGACAGAATCAACTAGTGCAACACAAGCTGCACGGTTTAGACGGTTTAGAGCGAGAAATGGTCTGGTGGGGAGAAAAACAAAATCTTTGTTTCATTTATATAAATATAGTTATTCACTGCAGATGAGATATAGACTGCCTCCAGCCTCTTAAAAAAAACTGTACTGAAAAATTCAAGAAATCCATTTATTGAAGAAGTGCGTCATAGCACGATTAATGTGCAGAATTAAACCACATCCACAGACACAAGTACAAGATAAATCAACATTGGAGTTGTTTTATCATTCAGTGCACCTATATTTGTGTTGGGGGGAAAATGGCATAAAGCTAATATTAATGCTTGAAGTTAATGAAACAATTAAAACATTTTAGGGATTCATTAAACAATCTCTAATGAGCCATCTATTGTTCAGTTTATTCTTAAGTTTTTTTGTTGTAACTGCAACTAATGTTCCACTATGGCCCAGATGATCCATTTAGTTTGGAAAAAGATGTCAGTATTCATTTGTTAAAAATAAAAAAGAAACTAAAAAGACGTCCAGTTTAGCTCAACACTTAAATTTGAAAACAGATATAGAGAATATGGCAGCTCTTGTATATCATTCTAAATAGTTACATTTGTTACCGGGATTAATAAATAAGTACGTTTGAATGCTGCATTTTTTAGCAATACCTCTTTTGGGGTCATTTATTATCTGAAGCATTAATCAGTGACAAGTTAAGAGAAAAAGCCACAGTATTGTTGAAGCTCAACTGAGGAGATAATATGGTCATAGATCTTAGGAGCTGTCAAGAAGGTGCTGCTTTTTCTTCTCAGCACCAGTTTGCTTTCTTCCCAGAAAGAACACTTTTCTCCTCTTTTGCAATTTCTTTTTTACACATCACAGGAAAGACAACACTGAGAAGTACCATGCAAGAGCTGCTTTTGTCTTGGCAACCCTCTCACTAGCTGCTATCTTATAAACTAATTTATGTTTCATCAAAGTGAAGATGCTCCGAGCTTTCTTCAACCAGTAAGTCCTTATTAGCCGTAACCAGTCAACAGAATCCCGCTCCAGAAAAAAAAAAGCACAACTAACCCTTCAATCCTAAACATATACCTTTATGAGGCTTTAACTTTTACATTTAATCCCTACCTTACATTATGAAATGTTTAATTACACTTTTGTGCAACCTGGGCCAGTTTATAGACAGCCTCACACAAAACTTGCTTGTATACCCATCACTGGTCTGCATATCTATTAAATTATGTCTAGAATCTGGTTTAACTGTTTTTTTTTTTTTTTTTTTTTTTGGTTAGCAAGAATAGTTTTGGATTTTGATCTGTAGTTGACAGGACCAGATATACATTTAAATATAGATTTTAAGAATTAATAAACTTTTGAAGCGGTAGTGTTGGTCTGTTCCAAACTATTAAAGTGATATAAAAAAAAATTGCATCTCATTTCAACAAAAAAGTAAAGATCATAAATCTAAAAATACAAGTAATAGAGCAAAGACAGCAGAGAAATAACTAAAGCTTAAGACTCAGAGTTTTCTGAAAGGCAGTAGCCAACCGCACATCTGGCACAAAGACTGTGGCTATAACTCTAATCTGTCAAAACATTGTGCAGTGGTGCACCATGTGAAATAAATGTCTATGTTTTGTTTTTAACCTAGATCTCCTCTCTTTTCAGCCTACTGGAGAGGCTTAAATGAATTCAGTCTTTTAATGTTTGCACAGTTATAATTGTGTACACAATGCTGCAAATAAAGTTTTTGACCCCTTAAAGGTGTCATGATATCACTGTATAAACCATGTCATGTAGTTGATATTGCTGCATATGTAAATTCTCCAAAAAAAAAATCTTATAATACAAAATCTTATAAAGTCACTTTGTTGTTTTATCAAGCCAAATATTCCTCCTCAGTAAAAGGGTTGGTTGTGGTAATGATATGCAGCTCTACCTCGTTGACTTCACTCTGATTCCTAAGCTTACAAATTTAGATGTAAGCTTTAACTGGAACAAAAAACACAGGATGATTAAAATGGCAAAAAAAAAGTACATCACAAAAAAGAGAAAAGAGCCCTGCATTTTTTAATCACAAAACAAATTCACATTAGTTTTGCTTAACATAATTTTTTAGCTAATGAATATTATTTTCTCTCAGTTAATGTATGGTTTTTGCTTGTTTTCTGTGTAAGTAGTGATGGTAAATCCTCATGATCTTTGCAAAAAGTCCCATGATTCCTTGTGTAGTTTCACTGCTCCACAATGAGGCCCTAAGTTAAATCCAAAACAATATAAGATGTTGCTCCTGCTTGACATGACAGCTACCTTAAGCCAGCCAAAGGCAGTCAATGAACTGAAAAGAGTGAGGGAGGCAGGAAAACAACCACAAGAGCCATAAGTGAGTCAAGATTAGCCTGCTGGGGAGGCGAGCAGCAGGATTCCACGTGTGGGCCGGGGAGGCTGGGAAGGTTCCTCTTGCAGCCATGGGTCGACCCTGCAGTGTGTAGCCCCAATGAAAACCACATGTTGCCTGGGGAGAACGCTCACTCCCGAAACCAGATGTGCTCCGTCTCAGGTGTCACTGTGTTTATGATCCACTTTCCCAGCTTGACTGACAGTCGTGTACAGGCTCATTTGCAACTCAGTGACGCTGTGTGAACTGTCAGCCTGCTTCATTACCACACTCGTTTAAGCACTGAAATGGCAATGAGAAAGAATTACTAAGACCAGCAAGACTTCCAAGTTTACTCAGTCTAACCAAGACTTTTCCCTAATTTCCTTAATTTTTAATATAGCTTGTGTACCTTTAAATGTAAGCACTAAGCAACTGTGGAAGACCAACCTTTTATTGTTTTTTCCCCCATTGATTTCTTCTGATCATTGCTGCCTTTGTGTCTTCCTTCATATAAGAAACAATGTGGTTAAGGGAGCACCGGGGAACTATACGAACCATAAATTTATAATGTATTGTTTATGGAGATCCATTAAACAACATTTCTTGCCTGCATTTGTCTGGTTTTGTCTGGGAGAGAGATAAAGACAAAATTACACAGTATACAGTACCATTTAGTAGATCAAATTAACATGTAAACTTGCAATGGCGCACTATTACCCACTTGCACACTATTTTCCACTTTATGATGGGTTTCACAAATCAGATTATGAAATATATTATAAAACTTAAGAAAAAGCATGCTGAAATTTACATGACATCAGAGCAGAGCACCACAGGTCAGGTAAGCAGAGTTCAACAGAGTACAATAGGGTTAAGTATTACAGGAGGTCTGAAATAAAAGTCATAAACAACAGCAATTCAATATATCTGTAATTATCTGGAGCTGACTGGTAACTAATCTTCAAAAAGAATGTCCAGGAGCAAAGCATGAAAGATTATGAAAGCGTGGGCCACGGTCATTAGTCCTGTAATTTGACTTTTTGATGGATAAGGGGCATGGTAACGGAAATGTTATATTGCTGTTGACCAAACAGATCTGTATTCAACTCAAACTTTTTGGTGTATTTAAAATAAGGTGTGTTTGTGGTTATTAGAATTTTTCATGTTTTAAATTTGAAAACAAACTTCACATCCTATTTCCACCTGCTTGTATTGAAAGATGAACATGAAAAGGACGGTTTTAAAGTACAGAAACTACGATCAAAACACGTTCCTTTGAGGTACTAAACTGTGTCCTTCTTAATTAACAAACATTAACATACTGATATGTTAAACGAAGGCAGCAGATAAGAAAATATTTACTTTTTTGATATAAGTAGTAGTTCCTCCTGTATTTTCTAAAGTGTGCATCTTTACCTCTGGTATTTAAAAGAAAGACATTTTTGTGACTCGAATGCAGGGGCAGAGCCAAGGGGTGGCTAGGTGTGGCAATGGCCACCATACGTCATTTCTTGTGGCTACCTCAGTAAATTGATTTGTTGTCCCTATGGAGACGTAATTAACCGGTAGAGTGAACATCCAGAACAAGAACTTCATCTCCAAAACAGATGGTGGCAGCAGCAATAGTCTGAAATAAAATTTCAACCACTATTGCACCTTGGATAGAAGAACTAGTTTTGGTCCACATTCACATTTTCGGTAATAATGCTAGCCAAAGAAGAGCTTTATGTAGCATGGTGCCAGTTCTATCACGTTTTTGTTGTGCTGCAGAAGAGTTGAGACTCTGAGGTAAGTTAAAAAAGGCGTTCACTCGTTTGTGAGACTGCTAAAGCTTGCGGATAACAGTAATGCCACTGTAAGATGACCAGACGTCCCTGATTTCTGGGTACAGCCCCCATCTTGTACAACCTGTCCCTGGTTCTGAAAGCTGGATTCCTGGTAGGTCTCTGACTTGGGACTAAGGAGGAGAGGTAAGTCATTCGAATTTGAGCAGATGATGATGAGGAAATAATGAGGAGAAAAGATGTGATATTGCTGTTCGTGGTGAATGATAGAGTTTTGGAGGAGATGAGCAAACCCACAGTCTAAGTGTGGCATGTGGTGGTGCTTCTTTGCTAGATAATGCTGAATCTGTTTCCCATTTTCCAGAAGAAGACGTGTAGTGTAGGGCGTTGGAGGGAGTACAGGCAGGAGAGCATGAGGTAAGTGGCTTAGTGGAGGAGGTGACATTTTTGTCCTATGATGTCACAACAGGTTCAGACAATATCTGTCTTTGTACCTGAGAATTCAGAACTTTCTGTTCCCTGGATCTTTATTTTATGCAATTATCAATGTGAATGAACAGGGGAAAATTTCTTCTAATTTTTGGGGTTGTTCTTATCAAGCAACCTGAGGGAATATAAGAATGCCCCTATAAGTGTTGTGCAGTTCCAAGCGGACTCTGCAACTAGGATCCGGGAGTTAATGGCCATTTCTGCAACAGACCATTTCCTTGTTTTAGCTTCTAAAATTAATTCATTCATTATTTTAATTTTATTCGTATTCTTGCAGTTTCTTCTTCACTATCTTTGCAAGCAAATGTTTAATTTAAAATATCCAAAAACCCATTAAAGGAAAAAAAAATAATGGTGGGCTTATTCACAATAGCTTCTACCCACCTTTGAGATAAGGTACTGCCTTATCTCAAAGTCTCTGTCCACATGGAGATGATATTAAGTGTATTTGTGAAGGTTTTTTGTCGTTTAGGCTGTGATTCCACATAGATCCAGTGTTTTTTGAAAACAGGTCCCATAGTGAAAAGATTTCAAAATGCGTTTCCGTGTGTACGTGTGAGCCACATCTTTTCTTAAATGATGACTTCTCAGCTCTATCTATCTAGCGTCGTTGGATTCTTCTCTCAAATGAGGTATTCAGGCTTTGTTTTCTTGTATTATTTATCTCTTCTCGTCCCTGTTCTAACCCGTGTCTGTCATTTCTCTCAGGATCCAGACTATGGTTGTCCTCCCTCATTGTGCTCAGCTTCCTAGTTCCTGGCATGTTAGGAAGACTCTTCTTTAGTCTATCATCAGTAAGCACCCCAGTGCCCATCAGATCTTACTCCTGCAAAACATTGCATCCTCCACTAGGCCACTTATCTCACCCAAACCTGCCTGTCCACCCTCTGACGCCATCTGTTTCACTGCACTTCTCCTCCTGGAACATAGAAAACAGAGGATCAGAATTAATAAGTCACCAAACACCACCAACTGCTAACCTCAGACTGTTTGGGTTTACTATTCACCTCCTCCAGGTAACTCTCGTTCACCACCAACAGGAAGATCATGTCTTGTTTTGTATACATATATATATATATATATATATATATATATATATATATATATATACATATATTCAATGAAATGCAACCATACGTCAACTATGAAACTGAAACATTGATATTGGTGCTAGTAAAACTTAGTATTGATACAATGTTCAATACAGAGTATAAACTTCCCATTTGTCTCGTTAAAAAAGTACATGAGAAGCAAACCACATGTTGTACCAAAACACGACTGACAAACTAGGTCATAAAATAGTTTCACGTCATAACACCAAGACGAGTCAAAACAAAATTCTCAGTCTTAAGTGCAGTTCAGGACATTTCGTCAGTGTGGTGTGGCTGTCTTCCATACATTGTTTGCCAGCCAGGGTATTTCATAAGAACGCAGCATAGTGTTCTGAGAGTCTGCAAACAGCACACACAGAACCCTTACCTTCTGATTTCCACTTTTGTATCATCGCACATTCACACAGGCAAGAGTCTTCTCAAGCGCTTTCCCAAACACACCGACAAAAACTCAGTGGAAAGTTTCTTTAAGACGCCACATGTGTCGGATTAAGTTGTTTGTGACTTCTAACACATAATATGTCTCAGGCAAGTTAAAACAGTGCAGAGATATGACATCTTTTGGCACAGCTCCAATCACACACATGCATACCACACATCTCTGCACCACCCTTTTTGGCCCCAAACACTCCAATGATTACTCCCTCATGCATAGCTTTTGGTACTTGTGATCCACCCATCCAATAACTTAAACAGAAAAACATGTAAACATCTGCAAAATGTTCTGCTACAAACCGTTGACTTGAAGTTTGTGCACGTACCATTTTCTGAACAGTCATGTACATGGTATGTGCTGTAGGGAGGCTACAAATAACATCAGTTTATAAATACTTGTTTACTTTATTTGTAAGAAACTATAATGCTGTAGTAAGCATTCACCTTTTGTTTTCTGAAATGTATTGTGGTGAATGTTTGAACTTGACAGATTCTTGAACTCAGAGCTATCTAACGCCTCTGAGCTGAACTGCAACATTTACTCTGAGCCAGGTCCTATCAGCCTTCATAGGTGTCAAACCACAGCAATCCTTCTCTACTAGCTGTGTTCACATAGTAAGAATTCACAAGACCCAACAAACAACTGTGGGCAAAGTTCACTGGAAGTTTAAGAGGAAGTGAGTCAGAAGAGCCAATAACTGGTTGATATGAATTAGAAATAATCCACTACCCAACCTGCATGATATTGTTTGGATCTTGGCCATGTGATATTCGATTGCTGCAAGCACAAACTCTCCTCTCATGGAGATACCTAATGCCAGTAGTTCAGACAGAGAACGCTGAGCGTAGCCAGAGACTGGTGATCTGTGCTACTGCTACCGTCTTTTCCATCAGGCACATGTATTGACATTAATTTTCCTAGTTATGTATAAAATCTGTTTTAAACTAAACTTACATTTAATATCTGGTGTTAAACTGACTTTTCCTAAAGAAGCCCCAAATCTTCCTAAACGCTGGTTTACGCAGCAGGATAATTTGCCCAATTTTTGCCCTAATTTTCCCGTTCCGACATGCCCCAACTATCGGGATGACTCTTAAAACAATCTCTAGATATGTTTCTGCCGTGCGTGATGTGTTCAGAGTGATCTGGTCCACTCAGAAGGATGTTGGGACCACTCCGATCTTAAATTATGAATATTTAACATGTTGAATTGTCTTGCCCAGATATCCAAGCGTGTAGGGTGTTTCCCAAGGACAAATGAGCATACCGCCTGTTGAATGTGACGTGTAACCAATCAGAAAGCGAGGTAAGGGAACCCCCGAGAAAAACACGACTCACCTCCAATCATAGTGCAGCAAATGTAGAGGCCAGTGTTCACATTGTCTCCACTCCTTTAACCAATGCATTAAATTTTTGTAATGTTTTTCTCTGTTAAAATTAGTCCACAAACAATTGCCAATATCGGCAAAAAGGCTGACCTAAAGGTCATGCACTCTGGAATTAAAGGCCTTTTAAAAAAGATGAGTTTTCAAAAGAGACTTAAAATTATTTAAAGATCCAGCAGACCTCAGACAAAAAGGAAAACTGTTTCAAATCCTAGCAACTGCAGCGGAAAAAGCTCTGTCAACCGTGGTCACAAGCCGAGTCCTTGAAAAAACTAAAAGCTTTTGATATACCAGGCCCTTACTCTCATTTTTTAGATCAGTTCTCAGACTTCTTATCTGATTTAGCGTTAAACACTGACAAGGTTATTATAATGGGGGATTTTAACATTCATGTTGACACTGAATGTGATAACCTTAATGTAGCCTTTAAAACTATCCTAAAAATGTCCATCCATCCATCCATTTTCCAAACCGCTTAATCCCTCATGGGGTCGCGGGGGTTGCTGGTGCCTATCTCCAGCGTTCACTGGGCGAGAGGCGGGGTACACCCTGGACAGGTCGCCAGTCTGTCGCAGGGCAACACAGAGAGACAAACAGGACAAACAACCATTCACACCTAAGGACAATTTGGAGAAGCCAATTAACCTAACAGTCATGTTTTTGGACTGTGGGAGGAAGCCGGAGTACCCGGAGAGAACCCACGCATGCACAGGGAGAACATGCAAACTCCATGCAGAAAGACCCAGGGGTGTACTTGAACCCAGGACCTTCTTGCTGCAAGGCAACAGTGCTACCCACTGCGCCACTGTGCAGCCCCCATCCTAAAAATGTATTTTGTCTAAAATGTGCATAAACCGACACACTCTTGTCTTCATACTTTGGACCTTGTGCTGACATACGGCATTGATGGCGAAGAATTTACAATATTTCCTCACTACTCTGTCCTATTTGACCATTTTTAATAACCTTTGACTTCAGTTTAACCGAGTTCTCCAACCCCAATCTTTATCAAATAATGCTTTATAACACTCTAAAGAGTCTGTCCCTTTTTAATTTAATTCTCGTTGCATTTTGCATTAGACAATGTAGCCCCCTTGAAAAAGAAGGTGATTATTCACAGGAAGCTGGCTTCCAATAAAGTTTAAGTCTAACCAGCAACAGGAAAAACCGCAGCTTTGAGAAGATTCACAAGCAGAGTTCAGTCAAGAGTTTGGGGGAGCTTCACAATTGTAGCTTCACAAGGACTGAAGCTACAATTAGTGCATCAAGAGCGAGACATATCTAACATTTGAGCTACAAGCATCTTAATTGGGCTAAAGAGAAAAAGTACTAGACTGTTGCTAAGTGGTCCAAAGTCTTTTTTTTCTGATGAAAGTTTACATTATATTTGGAAATCAAGGTTGTAGAGTCTGGAGGAGATGTGTAGAGGCACATAATCCATGTTGCTTGGAGTCCAGTGTGTTTTCAGTCAGTGATGATTTGGGTGCCATGTCATCTGCTGGTGTTGGGTCACTGTGTTTTCCGGAGTCCACAGTAAAAGTAGCCATCTATTATTCCTTTTGCTGACAAGCTTTATGGGAATGCTGATCTCATTTTTCAACAGGACTTGGTACTGTCAGGATCCCCAGGGGTGTGATTATTTACAGCTCCCTGGGGATCCTGCTGTCTGCCCGTCACACCCCGATTCTGTTCATCCCTTGAGTCTCATGTTATCATTTGTTTCATTTTCTGGTCTACATTTATGTTAGTTATATATTCTGGTATTTATTAGATTGTTTCCTTTTTAGTTACTTGTTACGTTAGTAGTCCTGTCAGATCCTTATTTCATTCTTGCTTTTCTTTAGCTTAGTTCTGTTCTGTTATCTGTATTATTAGTGTCCTCTGGTTATTATAGAGTTAGTTAGCTTTTGGCCTGTATTATTTGCGTAGTTCTGTCCGTCTGAGTTTAGTTAGAGTCTTACCAATGTCTGGTCCATTCTATATTCCCTGTAGGTTCTGTTAATTCCCTGCGCCTGCCAGTTCATTGCCCCTCCTTTCCTTCAGCCTGATTGCATCCGTTGGTTCACCTGAGCCTAAATATCACCCTATTTTTCCCCTCCGCCTCTTCCCCTTTAAATTGAGTTCCCTCTGTCAGACTCAGTTGCAGGTTGTCTGTCCTCATTTATGCCATATTCCTGGTCCCTGGGCCTGTATTTCTGTATGCCTTGTCAACTCTGCTTGTAAGTCCATCTCCGTTTAATAAATCTTCTTCTATTCATCATGCGGCTCTCAAACTGTTGTCTGCATTCCGGTTTAACCAAAAACATGATAGAACTGTGCCAAAAGCTGGTTCAATACCCAGGGTTTTTCTGTGTTTGATTGGCCAGCAAAGAGTCTATGGAGTATTGTTGAGAGGAAAATGAGAGGTCATCTGCATTGTTGGGTCGGCTGTCTGACGGCTGCTATCAAAGCAACCTGAGCTTCCATTAGACTTCACCAGCGCCACAGACTGCCTCCATGACACGCTGCATTAATGAAGTAATTCATATCAAAGGAGGCTCAACCAAGTATTGAGTGCACAGAAATGGATAACCCTTTCAGAATACTGATATATCTCTTTAGCAAATATTTTTTTATTTATCTTATGTAACATTCTAAATTTGTATTTTGAATTATCTGTAAACCATAATCTTCCAGATTATATTAAACAGAGGCTTGAAAGATTCACTGTAAGTGTAATGCGTCTATATAATATACAAAGTTTCACTTTCTGAAATGAGTGACAAAAAAGATTGACCTTTTTAACTATTCTATTTTCTTTTTTACAGGTGTACCTGTAAGTAGCATTTGATATCAAGCATTTTCCCACAGGAGCTGATTGGTTTCATGGACGATCATCCCATCTAGTCACCTGAAAAGAATAAAAAATAAGAAGTGCAAGATTTCAGTTTGAACATTTTCACCAGTCCACTTGAATCACAGCAGGACTAACGTTGCATACAATGTGCAGCAATTTATTTTACTGACTGGTAGAGCAATTTTAGATAAGAATCAACTAAATTTAATGAGAAATATGACTAAAAATCTAAATGATAGGGATAATGAGACCCCCTCCTCACTCTGCATCTTCACTAGACCAAATAATAAATAAATGATTATATTATATCTACCTGTTTTATCAGTTTTAAGCACCCCAGTCTCAAAACACTTTGATTATACCATTCCTATAGTTAGAAATCCCTATAATGACATGCCAAAGGAAGTGAAAAGCGTTCCTTCTGTCTGTACAGAGCATCGGCATCAGCCCCTCTCGGATCATATTTTCGCTCTGTCATCAAGATGTGCTCTTTTCATCTCAAAATCAACTGAAAGGTTGCGACATGGAATGGCTGGTTGAAGTCAACCCACCGATATTACACCCCTGATTCACCTTGAAAGCAAAGTCATAAACCTGTAACCACTACAAAGATGTGAAGCAACAGCAAAAAACTGCAGCACAAAAAAAACTGTTTACTGTTTGCATGACCCAGACAACTGAGAATTAGCACAGGCATTGTGGAGGGAGAAAGGTGACTCAGTGATATGGGGAAAAAAACATAAAGGACAGCAGCAGAAGTCAGTGTCCACAGAGATTCTTCCATGTCTCTCATATCTGAGAAATATATCCATCAGCAAAATCTGAGGTGTATATTTACATGTTGAGGAGATACACAACAATGTTATATGTGAACATTCAGGGCTTTGCTTATACGTAAGCGAAGGCCTGAACGCATTTGGACGTCTTGCACGAGGAGGTAAGCCATATTTGAGGAAATCATCCAACACACATTTCAAGTTTTTTAGCAGAACGATGTTTAGAAAAGCGTAAGAGCCAAGCCCCTTCTGCTCTTGTTGTCTACTGCTAGTCAGCTGACAGAAAAACAGGCATCTATACTTTCCCTCACTTAGAACAAAAAAAACTTTAGCTGCGTAAATCATTTGTCTTGACAGCTAGTTCCCCATAATCAACCACAAAATATCTGTTACTGTATTGTATTCATAATTATAGATAGTGTTTATCCTCAAATGCAAAAGTACTCAGACTTCCTGTAATACTGACATGAAAAACTATTACACCAATAGTTTTTTTTGTTTGTTTGTTAATTTTGTGTCCAAAACACAAAATTAACAAAAAGGATCTCTAACAGTACTAGATACTACTAATTCAGCTATATCTATGAGTTCAACCAATGCAGGTTTTGTTTACATTATTCCTGTCCAATTTCAGTCCCTAAGGGCCAGTGGCCTGCATATTTTGGACATTTCTCTAGTTTAACACACCTAAATGAAATAATGCATGGTCCATGATAAGGCCTCTACAGAACCCGGTGACATTGTAAGGATATGTATTCTGCTATTTGCATCCGGTGTGTTGGAGCAGAAACACATCTATAAGATGCAGACTCTTGCTACATCCGCATGGAACTGAATACTGTCTCCGCACAGAGAAGTCAAGATTTTAGTAAAGGTAAGCAGAATAAAATGTTCCACAAGGATATGTGGGGATAATGTTCAAGCATACATAAATGTTGAGCTGCATACATTTTCATTTTAAAACCGGAACCTCATCTTAAAAGTTATTTTACTGCACTTCGACTAATTATGTAAGTTTGAACAAATCCTACAGAAAGCCCACTCAAAGTATGCATTTAAAAGTAAAGATTCCTTAAAGGCAAGCTCTCTTACTCATCTCTCCACCAGTCCTGGCTGCTCAGTGCGTAAACAGTAAAAGGAATGTGAAGCATGTGTAAGTAGTCATTTTCTTTCAAAACATGTGAGGAGTCAGGGGTCGCTTACAAATGATTATACATTACATAATAGACTGTTTGAAATGAAAACAGCATGGAGTTAATGCAGAATGTGAATATGGAAAGCATATGGTACCACTGAAAGCCATAATGTTTACACTCCTGCTTATTTGGTCACTTCCTCATCAAGGGGACACACAGATGGAAACCACCATTCAGAGCGACTGGCTTCTGCAGCTGCTGGAGCAGAGTGTTTGTGTACAGAAGAAGGGAAAAAAAGGAGCAGGGAGCAACTGTAAATGTGGGATGCACAGCTGAGGAGCTGGTGGAGACAAATGCCATCGTTAAGCTGTCGGCTAACAAGTCAGAGAATTTTACATGTGAGGTGTTTGGCTGACAAGCTTATCCAGAGGGACTCCCAGGGATGACTTTAAGCCTGGCTCTGAGATACTTCATGACTGTTTATGGACAGATAGGCTATTGTAAGAATTTGAACTTGTGACTTCAGACATGCTGTAAAGAAACTCCCTTGTCTATGTATTTCTTTTCTTATTGAATCAACTGTGTTTGTACTTGCTTTCAGCAAACCAGTGGCCACTTTCAGGGAAGGTGCAGATAAATGTGTAAAAAGGGCAAAGTAGGAATTTCTTCCTCAACCTGCAGATTTTGATTTTGACCAATTTGGATTTATTTCTAAGTAATATAACACACAAAAGATTTAAAAAAAATGCACCACAGCTTTTTGGTAGTCTCTGGTTTAGAATAAAACAAAAAATGGGGGACATGCAAGATTGTTACTATTAATGCATAAAAGTATATCTCTGTAATCTCAGTCTGTTTTTTATTAAATTAAAATAAATATCAGAATGATTTATGCTATACACACTGTGGGTTGATGTGCCTTTATGCCAAAATAGCAGGAGTTTTTTAGGTTTGTTGCCCGAGGCTCTTGGCTCTTTATGTTTGTCATCATGTTTTGTGTATTCTGTGTCGGTGCCTCACCAAAATGTCATTATCATTACCTCATAAAGACTCTTGATTGTTGATTCTTGTATCTGACCTGCAGATCGCCCAAGAGAGCAGAAGCATCTTTACATGTCAGCACTGATACCTGTAATTATTTTTAATCAATTAACCACTACCAGAATTTAGCAAAAAAACAAAACACAACTCTGCTTTTCAGTTCATACACATTTTCTCTTTTTATGAGATAGTACATGGAATATGGTGGAGTGGTAGGTAGTGGTTAGAGCAGTGTGCTTGGGTGCTTAGAAGGCTACAAGAACTCGGTTTGATCCCCACAGACTGCCACCATGGTTCCATGAGCAAGATCCTATCTGTTTCCTTTCTGTGGGACTATAAATTGAAATATTTATTTATTTATGTGATTACCCCAAGTTTTACAATTTTTTGCTATTATACGGCCAATTTCTGTCTATCTGTTCCTCCATTCATCCCTTCATCCATCCATCCTTTTTCTTTCACATAGCAGAGATCGTAGCATGGGGGTAACAGGTCCAGAAACCACATTGACGTAGAAAGGGAGCGGCTCTACTCTAAGTTCCCACAGGGTGACGTCACGCTTCCCTTATCTCGAAACCAGAGCTTGGCCACCTTACAGAGCAAGCTCATTTCAGCTGTTTGTATCCGGGGTCCTGCTCTGTCTTATGAACAAAGGAGAGGATCAGAAAGAAAATGCATTGGTTAATCAGGAGGTCTGACTACTGGATAATTTTTTCCATCGCCACACCTGACAGGAGCTGCTCATTATTACAGAAAAATCCTCACTCCATCAATGCATGTAAGCTGGCAAATAATCTAAATCAGGGGTGGGGTCACATGAGAAAATTGAGTGATGTTAGAAGTACATACACACACACACACGTGTATATATATATATATATATATATATATATATATATATATATATATATATAATTTTTTTCTAAATTTACTTTACAAAACATTTAAAATGTATTGTTGTCCTTTTTTCATTCTTTATTCTTAGGTCTTAGGTCCGTTAGGATTACCAAACTGATTTCTATTTTGTAAGTGCCAGAGTAATGAGAACAATCATTTTAATAGACATTGTTTGATTCATTTATTAAATGTTAGACGTTTACATATATTTTAGCTACTATTTTGTACCCTTGTCTTTAAACTGTATGTATGTACTTCGGTCAAATGTTTTGCTCGTCATTCTACCAGTTTCTCAAAAATGTTGGCAGAAACTTTGCCCCATTCCTCCTGACAGAACTGGTGTAACTGAGCCTAGTTTGTAGGACGCCTTGCTTGCACATGCCTTTTCATCTATGCCCATAGGTTTTTAATAGAACTGAGATCAGGGCTTGGCCACTCCAAAACATTGACATTGTTATTCTTAAGCCATTTCAGCAATAAGGCAGTTTAAAGTGCTTTACAACATGAATAAATCCCTATCAGAAGATTCCAAAGACATGATATCATCACCTGGGCATTCCCAAAATGAAGTTTAGACGTAAATACAGACTAGAAGATTCATCCCAGCCTCTCCTACATAACCCCAATCTCATCATGTGGAGGTGGTTATTCAGCCACTCCTTAAGGAGGTTTTCAAGGGTCTTATGATAGGGCCATTTAAATCATCCTTCTCTTCTTTCCGCATTAGCCCTCTCGGGATAGCCACTTGCAAACATTCAGGCAAAAAGTGCCATAATCGACCTCTCAGCTCCTCACTCCAGCCCTTATCTCTAAACCTCCCCTTTTAATGCCACAGTGGACTGTGCAATATCGCTCATCAAACAGCCGGGCAAGGTGTTTGGCTCACTAAGGCTGATTTCACAGACAGTTTCATAACTATGCCGGTTCACCTCTCCCAGTGGCAACTCCTAGGCATGAATTGGGATACACAGGGTTTTTTTTACTGTGAGGCTTACTTTCAGCTGTAGGAGTAGCCCTTGCTTGTTCAACAAATTGTCTGAACCTCGATGTTACATCCTCCTTAATTTGTCAAATAGTTCTTTCATCCCCATTGATCCCCCTCCCCAGCCCTTCTTTCCTGAAGCTACTGCAGTTGTAGGTGTCCCCCTGTCCGTGAAAAAAAATAGCAAGTAGCTCGAGTTCCTTGGCATCATCCTTGATTCAGAAGACATGGTCGCCTCGCTGCCCGAGAACTAATAATCCGTGAAGTTTCTCAGTCCTTCATCTCTTCCCCAGTTCTTTCTAAATGCCAATTTTTGTCTCTCCTGGGCCTCCTTAATCTTGCCATGTGTATCATTCGCCAAGGTCGCTCCTTTATGTCCTAGCTGCTGGACTTAGCTGGTTTTGTCCCTTCTCTTCTCGACCAGGTCACCCTAAACGGAAGCATATTGCTGCTTTATGTGATAACGGAGCCGTGTTCAATACCATTAAAGAAGACCATTTGTCTCCCAAGACTGTCATGCCTAACCTCCGTTGCATCACTGACAGGCAGTGACCCACAACTTCAACTTTCAGCCCGTCATGTTCCAGGTTATTCATACTCAATCACTGATGCTCTGTCTCATTCTAAATTTCAGATCATCCACCGTCTCTACCCATCAGCCAATGCTCTCCCTACACCAATTCCTCATCTTGAGGATCTGAACCTGGACAAATCCCTCCATCCACTTCTTAAGTCAGCTATTTTTTTTCAAATCAGGTCTATCTACTTCCACTCTCAAGTCCTATTATCTTGCTTGGCACACCTTGCTTGGCACAAAATTCTGTCACGCTCACAATACTCCTTTGTTCCCAGTCCTCATTTAAATGGTCCTAGCTTTTGTCATTTTCTGCTTTGCTCACTGACGCTTTAAGCTTTGTTACATTTGCAGTTTATTAGCAGGTATCAATGTTCCCCAAATGTCATCTTTCTCTGCCTGTTATCACATACACATGGCAAGCCTGTTATCAAACCATGCTGTTAAACCTCTCCTTAAAAGCATCTCTATTCACAGCATCTCTCAGCCTGATTTGCAAAAGCCAATTTCTCTTCCTATCCTTAAAAACTTCCTCCCGGCCCTCAGCTCTGGCCGTCTTCCCTATCTTCTTAAATATCTCATTTCCAGTGTCTTTCACCTCACCTTTAGAGGCTACTCAAATTGGGTGAATTTACATCCCCTAATATTGTCTTTGTTCCATACAGAGATTTAGCTTTCACAGAACTCAAGTTCTATCCTAATCACTTCCATCTCTTTCTTAAACATTCTAAAGGCAAAGGCCCTTGTTTCATCTAAATCGCTCATTTAGACAACCCATTCTGCCCCTGCTGGTGGTTGGCCTTTCACAGACCTAATCTATCTTTTCTAGGCTTGTCCCACCTAATTGCATCTCATCCTCTCCACACCTTCGCAGTCTCACACATCCTTTCCACGCCTAGACCTGCAGGACAACTCCTCTCTCCCTTTGCCTTGTAAGTCACAGCCTTGTCAACACTCCTCTATGCCTTGTCAGGTATGGCAAATCCTCATCCTCTATGCCTCAACAGGCTTCTTCATATCATCTCTATGCCTAATTAAGTTCACCTTCTCTACGCCTTGTCAGGCACAGCCCAGTCTGTCTGCAAACATCCTTCCCTCTCCATGCCTTGTCAGACTCTCATCAACCCTCTCCTTGCCATGGCATGCTCTTGTTGTTACCATCCCTAGGCTTCTAATTCTCCCCTTCTCCTCTGACACCTCGCTCTGTAGGCTTCCATACTCAGCTCCTTTCATTAATTTTTTGTTTCTTTTCAGATCTTAAGGGGGGAAGACTTCTCTAATCCTAATCCTAAAATGAAAATCCAAGATCATAGCCATTTGCAACTTTCACGTCTTCTGCCGGGGTCTGAGCACCAAAGAACGTTCACCGATTTCTGCCAATAAATCTCTCTAATTGCCTCTTCTGTCTGTGTGAGTCTTTGAATTGTTTAAAGGCATAGAGACTTCTGAATAGTAAGAAAATAATCCAAAATAATCCTCATTATTCTTGCATTTAGCAAATAAAAATAACTTTGGTAATTCTAATGGACCTATAAGTAAAGGTTATCCAGAGTTCATGTCTGACAGTGAGAAAAATAGCTTGTGTCTTTGTCCAAAAAAGGTTAGAAAATAAAACAACTGGACTTCTATGCTGAAGACGTTTCGCATCCCATCCAGGAAACTTTCTCAATAGACCCCTTGCATCTGACGTCACAGTCACGTGATCGGGGGTGCGCGCCTCCATCTTGGTGGGCAGGCTAGCCTGACAGCCCATCTACTACATGACAAAACGGGTGATTTAGAGCGTACTTTTAGTTAGTTTATTTTTGGAATCTAAGCAATGCCTACGACTTGTTGTGCTCCCGGTTGCACAGAGGGGCATTCCAAATCATTGGATGTACGTTTCTGTCGTTTACCGAAGGATGAGGAAAGAAGAAAGAATTGGATATTTTCAATGAAAAGAGCGCAGGCAGACACTCCCAATGGACTGGGGGAGCGATCATTCTACCAAAGAATTTGCAGTCTACACTTCATCTCCGGTAAATTACAACTTAATTCGGCTCTAGTCATTGTTCTACTTAAATAGCGGCGGAGGGGAGGTGGCGATCGCTACACGGGCCGGAGAAGCGCCCCGTGTAGCGATAGCTACCTCCCCTCCGCCGCTGTCTTTAGCAGCAACAGCGGCGGCTCTCCGGCCCGTGTAGCTGTTGCTGCTTTAGACAGCGGCGGCTCTCCGGCCCGTGTAGGAATCGCTACACGGGCCGGAGAGCCGCCGCTGTCTGGAGCAGCAGCCGCGGCGGCTCTCCGGCCCGTCGCTACACGGGCCGGAGAGCCGCCGCTGTCTGGATCAGCAGACAGCGGCGGCTCTCTGGTGGCGGAGACAGCGGCGGCTCTCCGGTGGCGGAGACAGCGGCGGCGGAGGCAGCAGCCGCCGCGGCTCTCCAGTGGGCCGGAGAGCCGCCGCGGCTGCTGCCTCCGCCGCTGTCTGGAGCAGCACCCGCTTCCTGCTGCTCCAGACAGCGGCAGCTCTCCGGCCAGTGTAACGATCGCCACCTCCCCTCCGCCCGTTCATGGGCGCTAGTACTTCTGTGTTTACGCTGCAATGTCGCCGACACCCCCACCCATTTTAACAAGACAAAAACACCAAAATAATCCGTAGTGAGTGATGTTTTTTTTAACCTACCGGGCGGGTCTTCCTCTCTGCTTTCTGCTGTTACACAAACATGTCTGAACATCCATCCATCCATTTTCTGACCCGCTTAATCCCTCATGGCGTCGTGGGCGTTTGCTGGAGCCTTTTTCCTGATATAAAATAATTGCAGCCGTCCAGTGGTTTCAGGGGCTTTCGTGCTCTCTTGTCCGTACTGGCCTGCGTGTTTATAAAGCAGCTGTGTCGCGGTACGAAACCCTTGGCCAGCATTTTGCAGGCTCGCTCCGTCCCTTCAGGCTTTTGCTGTGTGGATCTGGCAATCTGATACCATCAACCATCAACTTACTCTTAAAACGATCTTGTGATACGTTATCTAAAGAAGAAAAATACCTGGAGAACTAGTCATTTCGTCAAATGGCGTGCCAACCAATATGGCCACCACGCAAGGGGTTCTGGGTAACGGAGTCACGTGGTTGCAAGGGGTCTATTCAAAACGTCTGGAGTAGTGTGGAGTTCCAAGCTTTATAGACCTGCTGGCGAGGCCTCATTAGATCTGAGACTCACATGCTAATTCACCTTGAACTGATCGTCCCAACAATGGAGAGTCGTTAGGCTCATCGTTAGCCTGGCTCACAGGAGGAATGTTATGGTCACATGCGTAAAGGTGTGAATGGGGTACCGCGAACGAGCTATTTTTAGAAACGTAACGTCACGATGACGTCACATCACGTGGTACGCAGTGGGGCAAACTCCGGAAACCCGCCGCTGTTTTGCTTTAAAAGAGACGTGCGTTAGCCTAGGTTTTACTCGGTAAACGACTGCTTTTTCCAAATCTAAGACCATGGTTTTTAAACATTGTTGCTATGGAACGTGCAACAGCGACTCGAGTTACGCTGATCGGCCGCATATGAAGGATGTTTTCTTCAAGACTGCCAAGGAGAAATGTGTGCGCTTGGTACAAGCATTTTGTAGCAAGCATTTTGTTGGAGGAAAGGGCCCAACCGAAGAACATCCTGACCCAATTCCAGCCACATCAAGTCAAGGTAAGAGTATTTTGGTGGCCGACATGTTAATAAAGAAGCGCCTGCTACCATGATCGCATATAGGCTGTCATGGTAGCAGGCGCTAACATGATAGCCTGCTACCAGGATAGCTTACTCAAAAACATTTCAAATGAGACAAACATTAAACATATACCCATTCCTGGACGGTGATTGCAAACAACAACAACAAAAAAAACGGCCGATGCTGCCATGATCGCCGCGCAGGGGAAAAAAAACAAAGCTTACCGTTCATCAACTCGGCCAGTTTTCCAGTCTTTTTAAGCCCTCGAACCTCAAGCCATCGTTTGAGCTGAAGGTTGGTGTGTTCTTCGACAGTGCAACCAGTAAACCGTGTGCCTGGGACATCGTCTTGGGAAAGTTTAACGGCTGTAAAGTCGGTCATATCGCTGGTTCTGTTGCGCTTGTAATAGCTGGGTTATCCGTGCGTTCTCTCCTGTGTGCCCTACCTAAGCGGCAAAAGGGGCGTTGCTCTTGAGACCGTGACGTCACGTGCGCGGTACCCCATTAGGGTGAACCTTGGCAGGAGTTGAAACCTAAGTCGTCCTCCTCTGTTTAAAGTTGTTTTGTCTCGGTTTACGTAAATGGCTTCTGACAAAAGAAAGTGCTGCCTTATCAAAATATTTTAGATGATGTGAACAGCCTTGCAATGTTCGACAATAGCTTGTACCTGCACTACACCTCTGAGGCACTTAATGGACCACATATAAACCCATCAAAAAATGTTTCATGTCAGAGGAAATGATCAACATATTAATTTTTTAAATCACACTTCTTGACTTTAAGAACTCTTCTCTGAGCGTCTCTCTCAGCTGATGGAAGCTCCATGATTATATGGTCTGTGAGCAGATGCACAGTGTTTCTTTAAACAGATTGACGTCTCAACCTCAGAAAAGCTTTGAGTAAAATAAAGATTTTCTGACAGATTTTTTAAATGTTTATTGCTTTAACTCTTTTATAGTCCTGTCATTTTGTTTTTGTTGTGACACACTTTGATGTTTATGCGAGAAACGGGTTTATATGTAAACTTTACTTTATACAAAGGGAAAGAAAGACTTTGTCCATTTTAAATTCTGACTAACAACTATTATTTATGGTAAGCAAGTTAGCTTTTTTAATGTGATTTTTTTTACCACACTTCATGGCAGTTCTTGTTGGTGTTCCACTTCACCAACACATCACGGGGACTGTTACTAAATTGCTTAGTGGGACTCTTTAAGGTTATTGGTTTAAGGTTACAGTTAAGATCCTACTTGCAGCTATATACGTGTCTTTGAAACAGGGCACCCGGGTTTAAATCGTGATTGTATCAGGAAGGGAATACAGTGTAAAAACTGTTCCAAGTCTGTGTGCAAGTTGTAAAAACCTGCTGTGGTGACCCCTGAATAGGGGAACAGCTGAATGGATAAATCTCTTAGTATCTTTATTTAGCTACAATTGCATTGCCTCCTACCTTAATTTATGTTCGTAAAACATTATTTGCTCTCATGCAAAGAACTCTTTAATGCAAAAGTGACAATGGCTTAAAGCTATATTTGGTAATCTTGTTCAGAAACATTTTTTGTAATACTGGGTAAAATGGGCCATCCAAGTACTTAATGCATTATGTATTCACAAAAAGAAATTAAAATGTTTTTTTTGTGGGAGCTGCAGGCCTGTAAAAACTCTAACCAATCCATGCCTCTTGGTCCGAAGGGCATGGATTTGACAGAGGTTTGTACCTAATTTCATTCCCCTCTGTCCTTCAACCTCCACGGGTATCACCTTATCTATTGGCTGTCCCACATGCCAATCATTTTGACGTGCTCACGTAACGCCAGTGTGCGTGCTCGTTCCTGCATAGTTTCCGCTTGCTGGCTGCGCAGGCGCACTTCTGGTTTCTGGTTAGCATAGCGGATAGGTTAGTGCTTAGCTTAGCAATTAGCTGTTCATTGTAGCTTCACTGTTCTCTCTGTAGACTTTGAACATGACAGAGTCGCATGAAGCGAACCATGTTCATGTTTATTAGAAGAAGAGGAAGGCCTTGGTAGAAGGTAATAAGACCAGAGTGGATTTGGGAGATTTTTAGACGCAATCTCCCTTAAGAGCGAAGTAAGATGGTCTTGTGCATGCTCAGTTATTCAAAAAGGGACTTGGGGAAACTTCTGAAAAATATTCCGACCCTAGCTTTAAAGGCATCCTGTTATGCTTCCTTTTAAACATTTAGGATTGGTCTATGAGCTATGCAAATCATTCTCACTTAATGAGATTTTACCTCCTCAGTTTCACCTATTTTGAGCTCCTTTCAGAAATTGCTGTTTTATAGAACTAACTTTCATGCAAATAAGCTGTAGCTGCCCACGCCCCCAACCGTGAGTGTTTACTCATACTTCATGCAAACGAAAATGGCTGTGGTACAACCATTCATCTTTGACCCTGAGTCTGACCAAGAAGAAGATAAGCCTCCTGCAAAACCAGTAAGGATGCAGCAAGCAGTTTGTGAATGGGAAGTTTCTAAATGGACACAGGAAAATGGAACAGATACAGTTTTATTTTCAGCCACTCCTTTTGAATGTGTGAAAAAATACTCTGCTTTCTGTTAATATTCTCATATCTTTAAATTCAATCATTTCATTCATTCACTCATACATTCATATACCATAAGAAAGGAGACCAAGGTCAGAACTTGTGGAAAGATAAATACGGTGCAAAATTCCCTGTTCTTCCCACACTTTAGATCCAACTAAAAACATTTCTGGGATGTGTCATCAGTTTCTTACGCCTCTCTTGGGCAGCCACCAGCCGTCGCAGACAAACAGCGGCAGCTCTTTGAATGCCAGCTTCAAAGCCAATGTTGTTCTGCTAAGGTGTTGAATTATATGGACCAACACCACCACCCACCAGCTCTCCCTCCTTCCTTCAGTTCACCGTCAGCGATGGTAGCGGGATGTCTTCAACCAGATGTTGGCGAGCTCTAATGTTGGAGGACAAAGGTTACGAACTGGCAGTGGGGGTTTGGTGGCGAGAAACATAATGGCATTTCAGCCAGAACACGCAGTTCAGCAGGAGATAAACAGAACGTGCCCCACACTGACCTTGTGTGGTTTAAATTAAGCTTGCTGAGATGGAGGTCTGCTAATTGAATTCTGCCATCACTAATAAACTACAGCTGACAGATATTTTGTATAAGGTCATTTGTAACATTATATCAGCAATGTTTATATTATCCAGTTTGCTATTTGTACAGCACTGTTTCCTGCATTCCCAGATATTACATCTCACTGTGGTCAGGGTCATATTGCAGTATGAGTTAGTATTTAATCATAAAAGTAATAAAATCAAAGAGATAAGAAAGAGGAATAGTGTTTTTTTATATTTTAAACATAGCAAAAATTGCTTACTTGGTCAAAAAAATATGTCTATACTTCCATACATTTAGACCAGCCTTCATTCCTTATGAGACATCCTAAGAATTGAACAAAACACAAGTCACCATGACTAGATGCAATGAGTATAACATTATGTAGATTTGTGGCTTCTGCACCAGAGATCAGAATTAATTGGAGTGGCAGTGTAAATGCACCAGATGATTGACATCCCATATTTTAAAGCAAAAGTCAATGTTGTGAAGATTTGACAGTTCAATAATATCTATTAATCACAGGCAGAACACCTCAATATGTCAAAACCTTATAATTAACTTGCGAGTTTAGAAACATCTCCA
Organism: Fundulus heteroclitus; assembly: GCF_011125445.2. Lineage (NCBI taxonomy): Eukaryota > Metazoa > Chordata > Actinopteri > Cyprinodontiformes > Fundulidae > Fundulus > Fundulus heteroclitus. The sequence continues at coordinate 27,687,147 of NC_046365.1, read as the reverse complement.
ACCACTGGCATCTCCTCACTACGCCTGGAGGATGTTTAGTCAGTGGTCTCCCTAAATCACAAAAAGATGAATGATAATATGACACAACACTGTTTTATTAACCAGCTGAACTTACCGGATTTGTAACACATACCCCGACACATTTACAAATATTGTTGGAATCATTGGTACCTTTTTTTTTTTTATAGGCGAGTTGTGTGAATGAAATTATGAGGAGGAAAATTAATAAATTAATAAAATCCCCAGTAAACTGTATGTGTAAGAAATACCTGTTCATGTATAATTAAGCAAATGAGTCTGAAGGTAAAAAGGAGACCTTGCAGACTTTAATGAGTTCTTTCTCGTGGGTGATTTACTGAGAAGAAGATTACAACAGGAGCGTTGTCAACTGAAACATTGAAAAATATTATTAAGGTGAGCCAACCAGGACTCAGTGAAAATAATCAAAAATTCTCAGAAAGATAAGATAAGATATGCTTTATTGATCTCACATTGGAGAAATTCACTTGCCACATCGGCTCATTAGTCAATAATCAGAAGAAGGTGCAAAAGTAGGAAAGGTGCATCAGTTATATACAGTGTATCTTCATATATACAGTAAAGTAAAAAACAAAACAGGTAAGATCTAGAAAAGTCGAAGATAAGCCAGAATTAACACCCCAAGAGTTTTGATTGTGTTCAATTTCAGAATTTGTCCACAACATTAAGTTATTTATATTTTTTCTTCCTTTACTTGCTAAAAAAAAACCTTCTGCTAATTGTTACTTTTCTTTTTTTGGTTAAGCTTAACAAAACCAGAACAGAAAAACCAGACAACTGAACATCTTCCAAGAGCACTTATTCCATTAATTCTGTCTGCGGTTGCAAATGAAAAAATATAGGGTGCTACCAAGGGCAATTATGTGACCTAAATTTTACCTTACAAGCCTTATTTTGACTAAGTATTTGTGTGTTTTTCCTTTTTAAGCTACAGTAGAAATGTAGCTTTGGAAGAGAGAAAGCAGGGATAAGATTATGCATTGTCTGTGCAGGTGCGTCAGGGATTGTTTTGTGATTTGTGATAAGAGATTCTTGACAGGTTTCTTCCATACTGGAAGTTGGATGAAAACAGCTTAAAGTAGTGGAAAGATACCGGGGATTTTGTTATTGCTACTGTAGGGTATTGTCGAAAGAGGTGATCTTAAACATTTTTGGCCACACTAGAAGGTGGAGGGTTTTAGCTCCCTAGGAAATTGTTTGATGTTATTTTTGCTTCCACACTATCTAAGGTTGCTGGAAAGTGGGTTTCAGTTACAGTGTAGCACTGCACAGAGAGTTCTTTGTCTTCACAGTGGACACATGAATACATACTGCTGACATATGACTTAATATTATCTAAAACCAGTCAAGGGATTACTTATGGAAAATCATTAAGTAGGTCTCCTTCATATATGATGCATCATTTGTAATTTGCACTTTAAGAAGAGATAATTTTTCAAGTTTGACATTATACCCAAAGCTGAACATCTTCCATGTCATCGCTGTAACGTTTGATTGACTCTTCTGCTCGATCTGCTGTGATTCGTCAATCCACTCGTAGTCCACCAAGAGCAGGGTGTCATGATTTAGGTTTTTGATTATTTGTTTTGGACTTTTCTGTCCAATTAGTTTTCAGTCCCCTCAGCCAACAGCCATATGTCCCCATCCAATCAGCTGAGTCCACTTCTCAGTCCTCAGTCTGCAGTCAATCAGCTCAGATCAGCTCCACCTGCTGCCGCTAGTTACTCTCAACTCTGCTCACCTGTTCTCCTGCCTACTTATACCTGCCTATTTCATCCACTCTCTGCCAGAACGTCTTATCTTGTGTTCTGTGCACTGGCCACCGTGGTTCTACCTGTTTGTGTGTGTTCTGCCAACTGGACTTTATCTCCCTGTTCTTGTTCAGCTCTCACTGATGCGTGCTTCCACTGTCCAAGTCTACCTTGTTCCCTGTGCGTTCCAGCTGCTTGCTCAGCCTATTCTGGTGATTCCCTGGTCCGCACCGTCTGTTCGGGTCATCTCCTGTTTGCATCTCTGGTTTCGGTCTTCCACTGCCTGCTTCACCTGTTCAGGTCTGGTTCTGCATGCCTGCCTGTCTCATCAGCCACTACCCATCTGTTTCTGTCTGCTTGCATCATCAGCCACTAACCATCCACTTCAATAAACATTTTTAAAGCGCAAGTCTAATGTCTGGGTGAATTACTATTATCAGCACATTAGTCATTACACAGGGTACATATTGCGATCTTGTGAAAGACTTTCATGTGTTTTTCCAGGCAGTATATAATTGAGAAATGTTCCAGATCAAGTTGCTCAACCTGACGAGCCAGCAGTCTTGGCCAACGTACTTTTAACGTATTTACTAACAAAGCAAAAATGAAAATACTGACAAACTAGATCAAGCACATTGTATCAAACGAAAGCGAAAATTATTGTTTGTTTTACATCATCTTAAATTAATATAAATACTAAAATACGCTCTCCACAGCTGAGTCTTTCTTCACTTTTCTGCAAACTCACTGAAAGATTACCTTTTTGTTTAAGTACCCTAAGTAAGGAAACAATCACTTTTAACTTTATAGAACTTCACTTAAATAAACTAACTATAGTTTTAAACTGTGAAAGAACAATTTCAAACTTTTTGGTAGACTTAGCAGGGAGAAAAGTAACCAGACAAGCGACTGTCTAGCCTAAAAGTGACATACCTTATCAAACATTGTCATACCTCGCATAGCATTTGTTCAGACTTCTATGAGAATATCATAAATCAGGGATATTCTCAGCTGAATGGTTTTCTTTGCATGGTTTTAACATGTTTGCAGGTCAATCTGATATATTTGTTTACATTTTTCCATAACATGAGTGACATGTTATATCTCCTCGGTATAACAGTCAGAATGTGTTTGTCGTTTCTTTTCTATTTAAACAAGATAATGCCTCATAAACTCTCAGAAGGGTGACCAAACCTTCATAATCCAAAATCAGTGCTCTCTTAACTCATCTTAGCCCCCCCCCATTCTAGCTAAGAAACATTACTATTCATCATCAGTGTTCACACCTGTCCAAATCTATAACCTCATTGCCTGGAGGGAGGGCCGAGGAAAAAAAGTCATTGGTGAGGAGGGAAGAATCCAATTCCCCGATTGTGTGTATCTCCTATGTGCATTTGTCATACATCAACCAGACAAGTGAACTCCCTCTTCTCATTGCTCGCAGCTCCTCTCTGACCCGGCTAGCTTTGTCCTGACTCATAAAGAGGGCTAAATGAAAACCAGCCCGACCCCCTCTGCCTCCACCCCTATCGCTGTTGCTCTTGTCTCTCTGCAATGAAACTCATTTCCTCTGCTCTGTGTATCAGTTGCAAAAAATACACACAATCTTAAAGACAGAGTCCCCCCCCCAAGCCACCCTCCTCCAGCCAGCCCAGACAAATCGTGTCCGTCTCTTAAAGAATCCCCTGAATGTGGGAGTGGATCTGCAGATGTGGGAGAACTGTCATGCCTTCAAACTTTCAGCCCACTCCCAAACGCCTCCTCCACCCATCTGACGTCTCACATACATTACTGAAATTTGTGCACAAACAGATGGAGGAAAGTGCATATGTCCGCTGGCTATCAGACAGCTGACTAGCTAAATCATTCTTTAAGCACACGTACATGGCCTCACCAAGGTATGCACACATGCTTTTCAAACTCACAAATATGAATGTATCTTGCTATGATTTGATGTTATAGATCAATTCAAAGTAGTGCAAAAAGTTGAAAACAAAAGTCTGAAAGGTGTATTCACGGATTTGTATTGTGTCAGTTCCCCAAACCTGCAAGGGGTGACCGTTCTTTTAAAGCTATAGTTGGTAATCTTGTTCAGAAACACTTTTGTTATACTGGGAAAAATAGACCTTCCATCCTGAATGTAGTTAATCCATTATGTATTCAGAAAAAATTGTTTAAAAAGATAATTTTCTGTGGGAGCTCCAGGCCTGTAAAAACTATAACCAATATCTGCTATTCGGTCCGAAGGGCAGGGATATGTCAGAGTTTAGACAAGCATTCCAGTCCTAACTGACCCAATGTTGCCACTTTTGTATTGTTCTATTTGTATTGTCTTATGTTTTTATTTCCATGAATTACTTTGTGACTCTGTCTGTGAAAATTGCTATAGAAATACATTTTAATTACTTATTTACTTACTCTACCACACCGTACAACACCACTTTATTACTAAATGATGACATAAAAACAACATAACAGCTGACCAAAGTGCCGTACAAAAAGGATTAAACAATGAAAATAAATTATTACAAAGGAACTGCATCAAATTTAACCGTGTATGGATCGACTTGACACATGTAAAGAGTACTCTAATGGTATTAGAGTACTCTTTACATGTGTCTAGTCCACATAAATAACATCCAGTGGAACCAACTGACCTCAGATGATGTAGCTGTAGTCATCCAGTATACGGCAATCTACTAGAGAAACAAGTGCTTAGAGAGAAAGACATTGAACCTCTATTGTATCTTGAAGAAAATTAACATCTCATATAGTTCCAGTTACCCTCTATTTAAGCACTTAAAGGTCACCTAATGAGTTAGCAGCTATTCTCTGTAGAAAGATTTTTTAGAGATTTGTGAATAAACAGCACGATGAAGACCAAGGAACACACCAGACAGGTCAGGGATGAGGCTGTGGAGAAGTTTAAAGCGGGGGAATTTCATAAAACAATATCCCAAGCTTTGATTGTCTCAGAGAGCACATCTCATGGGCTCAGCAAGGAGAGCAATAATCAGAGAAGCAGCCAAGAGGACAATGATAACTCTGGAGTAGCTGCAGAATTCCTCAGCTCAGACAGCAGGATTGGTTGACCATAAAACTATCAGTAATGAATTCCACAAAATCTGATCTGGTCAGAAAAGCGGTGAGAGGAATTTCAATTGGGAAAGAAAGCCGTAAGAATTTCTGTTTACTGCAAGCTTTGTAGGGGGCATCGCAAATGTGAAAGAAGATGCTCTGGTGGTCACATTAGACCAAAATACACTTTTTAATACAGCGACGTTAATGGTTACCAAATATTTTTTGCAAGGCGCTGTAAGTTTATTATGTGCTATACAAAGTTTACATAATTTATATGCACAGAGATGCACTTATAAACTGTAAATGTGCATATAGTTCTCTCCTTAAGCTTCAGATGCCTCTCTGGTCCGTACACAAACACAAACAGACACTTCAGTAAGTGCACGCACCCTCATATATGCTGACACAACTATACGCTGAAATAAACTCCCTCGCATCTCACACTTGCTGACACATGTGTTGACACACACTCACACACATAAAATACTTGGACATCCCAGGGTCTGGGCGGTCTGTTTTTCCATTACGATGCCCTGGCAGGAGAACAGTTCAGCACAAGCAGAAACATTAACAGCAATGAGAGGGAAAGCTGATGGCCAAGCTCATAAAAAAATAATCCACAAACTTAAAAAACTGTCTGAGATTGCAAAATTAAAACTACGATACATGTTGCATAACTTGTCCCGTATGCAATTTTCACAAGATTTGGTAAAATAAATCAAAATTGAATGATTTTGTTATGCAAGAAAAATATTGCTAAATTCTTGCAACTGAAAAAAAAAACTTCCTCTTTTTTTAATTGTCAGCTGTAGTTCATGCTGCCCACTTCATTTGGTACACTTTGCTATCAGCTGGTTTAACCCGTTTTGTCTTCTAAACAGAGCTTTAGGTTTTATGAAGTTACTGCAAACGTATCATCTGCACTTTCATATAGAAAAACTCCTGCTGTATCACATCACAAAGGTGCACCATTGGATAAAGTTCTGGCAACTGTGAAGGTCATTGGAGTGAACTCATTGTCATGTTCACGAAAACAGTTTGAGCTGATTGGAGCTTTTTGATGTGGGGGATCATCCGGCGGGCAGTAGCCATCTGAAGGTATAGACAAGAATTTGAACATTACGAGACACACTAAATCGATCCATTCGATCTGACGGACAGATCTGTTCAGATTTTTTTCCTGACCTACTGGCTGTGTAGAGGGTCCCTCTAATGACCACCGGACTCGTGAGATCGAGCACTCACTCGACAGTATGTACCCGAAATTCTGCCAGCACAAACAAGCTGGGCAGTAAATGCAAATGTTAATTTTTTTAAACTCAATGCTACATGTTAAACTGTCTTACCTGTTCTTTGTACATCTGAGCTCCCGCCATGGGTAAGTACACCGTTGAAATGTTTTATTAATTATTTATTGAGCTTTTTGTTTCCAGAACAAACCTTAATGAAGACGGCCCTAGGATGGAAATTGCATGCAGTTTACCTTGCAGTTCTCTCTTACTGTCGGAATCATGACTTCCCCATCAAATTGTTGCATAGCTCTGACCAGAGGTCTACCTTGGTCGGAACTACACAGACACAGTTGTGTGGGACCACAAGCGAGTCAGCCCGGCCCCATTCACTTCAACCAGATGTAATTGCTACGACTTTATATGATCCGAATTTCTGTGAGATCGGACACTAATTGGAGTTTTGGTGTGTCTCGGCCTTAAGGGTCCAACATGTCCCAGGAAAATATCCATGACACCGTTACTCCATCAACACCACCAGTTTAAACACTAATGCTGTGTTCAGATCAAATGAAATTTCATGTCATGGGTGTCATTGAAAGTCTTTGGTGGACAAGCATGTAAGTGCACCGAGAGGTCCTGTGCCATGTTTTGAGATTTCAAGTATCTGAGCGTCCAAAGTGGCAGATGCTACTGTTGGAACATTAGAACATTTGCAGCTGGATGTCAAGCAGAGTGACTACGCTATGTGACGTGGTGGCACATTTTCCGACTGGATGGAATAGCCGGAAAGACAACAATTTAGGACAAACTCATCATCACTGTTTGTGCCCATCCTATTATCTATGATCAGTCAAGCTATCACTACAGAGGCAGTAAAGGATCTTGCCTGGAGGAGAATTAGCGAGGAATTTGGGATCTCGGGTAAGCTACCAAAAACTTTAACACGGTAAATATGTCCCTGCATTTCTAGAAAACAACGACAACAACATGTGTTTACCACAAGTGACACCAATTTATAACTGGTAGAACAACACGACACGTCACATCTTGATGTCAAATACGTGGCATTGCTCTGTCTCCCCCATCAGCTGGGTTGGTTGTGACACATGCCTGGGAGAGTTGTAACAGTTAAACGAAGAAGAAAAAGATGAGGTCAACACCATCATGGATGGTTCAAAATAATTAACCAGGATAAAATACATGTATATTTGTGGCTGATAACTCAAACATCAGAAATGTGTGTGAACGAGTCTACAAGCAACATATTTCAAAACAGTATGAATGCATAAAGGAGCTATAAGTAACATATTTACTGCAAAATCAACCTAAGTCATTCTCATCTGTCACCTGGGATGGAAGTAACATTCCCTAGAAACAATCGGTCCTCTCCATCGACAATGTCACGTTTTTTTCCATTCAAACCTTGAGTTACGGTCTGGAACTACCTCAGGTCAGAGTGTAGCCTGTGTTTACTTCCTGGTTCCTGAGCCAATCATAAGAGAGTTCCCAGGGTTCCCAAAACAGAGCACAGCCTTTGGAGTCTGAAAACATGGAAGCCAGTGAGAGAAGCAGACTAGAAATAGAATCCGAATACATCATAATATACCTCAAGTACCCATGTTTGTGTCACTGTATGTACATTCGTAATTTTAATCATAATGCAGATAAATAAGCGTGAAAACTTGGTCTATCCAAAAACATCATAGGACATGTTTAAACCACATTCTGAGTTGATTTGAGTTGCCAAATGGTCCCATACACACCACATAGTGATCTGACTAATCAACCCCTCCACGAAAAATCTGATTTTATTTTTCTTTACACTAGCAGACACATCTTGGTGTCTTTATATGCCACATTCCAGGCTTAAGACATATTTTTTACTTTAATATAAGCTTTGTAAAACATTAAAAAACCAAAGTTACAATCCCCCCAATACTGTCAGAACAGAACAGCAGAGCAGTACTTGAAATTCAACTTTACTTTGTTTAGCTACTTTATGTCATCTTTGTTAAATTTGGCTATATAATTAAAAGTTAATGGATCTGAATTGAATCAAAAGAGTGCTCCCAGACCTTAATAAGCTGTTGCAACTGTGTGACTGACAGAAATGATGGTCTTTTAAAAGAGCACTGTCATTGGAAACAATAGAAATGATTACATAACTCATTTCTGAAGGAGTGTGAGAAATTATGTGGGCTGTGACCAGAAGCTTCACCTAAGTTTTAGAGAAAGTAAATACAAATATGTAGGGTTGTAAAGCATGTAGACCAGGTGCAAAGGCAGAAATTAAAGCAATAAGAGGTTATAAGATTAAATACAAAACAAAAGAAATTAAAAATCAAATGGACATAAACAACAGTCACAGTTAATCAATCTTTGAGAAATTACGTGCAAGAAATCGGTTTTACATGAACTATAGCTAATCAGGAACCATTGAACACACGGGAGAAAAAGTTATATCTGGGTGCCAAGAAGAAGTCATAGGCCTAGTCCAGTGTTCTCTGGATTCTTCCTAAAGGCTCACTGATCCTGAAAAATAACTGCGTGAACAACTTTCACCACGTAGCGTTGTTTTAAGCAAAATAACAGTGTCGTACCAGCCAATCACCAGTCAGGCTGGTCAGCCTGAACACCGGTTGATTTTGGTAGCCCGCCAAAACATCAGCGCATATCTGTATGTCTACTGAGACATATAGATAAATGCCTGAAGAAATTAAACAAATTAAGAGTCACTGATAAAAATCCCTAATGTTAAATAATCTCACTTTTTATTTGGACAGCACTGAAGCGCTGCTGGTAGCACTGTTGCCTTGCAGCAAGAAGACTGTAAAAAAAGTACATTTCATGTATTTAGAATTCGGATTTTAAACCACAAATACACAGTTGCATACAGTGCATGTCAGAGAGTAGATTTTAAAACACCCATGCTGACTTTTAGAAATGGCCCATCTAGCCAATATCCGAACCTCTTCAGTCTCTTATTTTCCTCACAGACACTAAAACCAGCTGATCCGCTACTCTGTGCTCCCCCAAGGACAAGGCTGAAGCTAAGAGGAAATTGAGTGTTTTAAGCCATTACGACCATCTTTTGAACACGCTGCCTTCAAATATCAGACAGGCAACTCCATTTTTAGTTTTTAGATTGCTTTAAAAAACAACAACACATTTTATTTTGTGTTTTTCAACACAGTATGAGATTTTTACTTAATTTTCTTAATACCTTAGTTACCTTGTCATTATATTTCAATTTATTTACCTTTTAGTCTTTCTGATTTGTTTCATTCTGCATATTGAATTCTGTTTGTTGAACTTGTTATTTAAAATGTATGACATTAAACTTAATAAAGATGCCATTTACCATTTAATAAATATAAAGAATATTTGACTTTCTTGGGAGAAATTCTTCCCTGACAGAGGAAACAGACAATTACAACATACAATACAGTCCCTTACATAGGAAAGAGAAATATAAACTAATATGTTTTCCACAGTATCAGTATTCGATCTACTAAAACACTTCCAGACTTCTATAGGCTATGCATCGTCCCCAAAGCATCGATACATCAATAAAAAAGAAAAAAAATCACCTAAAATGGTAAATGGCTTGTGATTATAGAGCGTTTTATCAAGTCTGACTGCCCCAAAGAGCTTTACACTACAGTCATTCACCCATTCATGCAGATATTCACACCCTGACGGTGGTGAGCTATGCTAGTAGCCACAGCTGCCCTGGGGCAGACTGTCAGAGGCAAGACTGCCACTTCTGTGCCACCACCAGCAGGCAAGGGGCAAAGAAATGTTGATATTCCTTGTGTTTGCACAGCTGAACCCTGAACCCCGTCTCCCTGATTTCAATACAACGTACTCAGCATTTAAAAAAACGTGGAATCCAACCAAATGTTGTCTGCTTCCCTACTCTGCATACCTAGAACCAGAACTAAACAAGGAGAAGCAGCATTCAGTTCCTATGCTCCACTTATCTGGAACAAACTTCCAGAAAACTGTAAAAGTGCAGAAAGCCTGAGTTCCTTTAAATCGAGATTAAAAACACATTTGTTTAGAATTGCCTTTAAATGTTCAAGTTAAAATGTTTTACTGTTTTCAAATGTTCTTTTTTGTTTCTACACTATCCCTACTTGCTTTTATTCTGTTTTATTTTCCTATATTTTAATCATGTAAAGCACTTTGCATTGTCTCTGTACTGAATTGTGCTAAATAAATAAATTTGCCTTGCCTTGCCTTGCCTTGCCTTATTCCTCAGAAAAAGTTCCTGAGGTGACCTGAAGGCCTGTGTGCCAATGATTTTGCCGGCAGTCTGAATATTTATCTTAGATACGGATTTCACTGTTCAATTTCCAAACCACCTAGTTATACTGTATCGCATAATGGATATATATTGAATAATGGATTTTATTGTTGCTTTGTAAAAGATTAATCTTCAAAATAATAATACATTTTATTTCTAATGCACTTTTCATATCATAATGCCACAGAGTTAAAATAGGCTAAAAACAAGAAAGAAAAGGAAATTAAAAACATACTCACTTAAAAACAATAAGATAAGGTTACAAATCAGTTTGTGATTAGTATTTATAGCCTTGTTCTGAATGAACAAGTTTTCAGGCCTTTTTCAAAAGAGTCAAAATCGCCCATCCATCAATCCACCCATGGTTTTCCGCAACTCCGAGACCAGGTGGCAGGGGTCTTGTGCCCAGGTAGGAAACACAGACATGACTGTCACTATTTTTGGAGACCCAAAGGCTTTCTAAGGCAAAAACTGAAGTGTAGGCCCTTCAGCAGGTCCTGGGTGGGGCCCTGGGTTATCTCTCAGTGGACGTGCCTTGAAACAACCCAGAAGGAATCCACTCAGGTCGTTCTTGATCATGTCCTAAATGACTCCTTTCAGTGTAGAGGTGCAGCAGCTCAACCCCAAGCTCGCCCTGGATGAAAGATCTTCTTATCCTGTCTTTTAAACTGATTCCAGCCTCCCTGCGGAGGCAGATCTTTTCAGCTGCTTGTATCCAACATCTCCTCCTTTCAGTCCATATTTCACAACTATACTGCAGGTGATGCTTTCAGTCATTCAAAAGTTTTACTCATTAGCTCAGATCCTCTTTCACCATGGCAGCTTGTTCCGTCTTACACTCACTCATTAACAAGGAAGTAAGACACTTATAGAGAAAATCTAAAACCCTTCGCCACCTTGTAGCTAATAAATATAGTCTGCCTTATTATTCATGTTCAGTATATATTATGACAATATGGAGATAATAATATATACCTACACCTAGCTGTTTCTGGTGATGAGTTAATTAAAACTCACAAGACACATTCCACATTCCAGACCAAAATAACAAAATAAAAATAAAATGTATTGAAATAAATGTATTGTGCTAGATAAGATGTCTGGTGAATTAAATTGTTCATAAAGTTTTCCCAAAGCAGGCTTAACTGTTGGACCAAACCAGAAGTGCTAGATACTGCTGCAGAGAGTGCAGGGTAATTCATTTCCACACAGCAGGCACAAAAGGCAATAACCTGGTTTTAGACACATTTTAGAATTGGTCATTAAGTGAGATCACGCTCAACTACTACCGTTAGTGGATCGTTAAATCTATTTATCTACCGAGGTTTATTTACTACACATCGTCACAGCAGGATTTGGGCAATGGCAAATTAGATAAAATGGCATTTCCAGTCTTTGTCGCTTTTTTTTTCTATGCAGTGTTTACTGATTGATGTATCACTAACATTAGCGTTATTCATTAAGATTTTAGAGATTGAAGAGATGTTTTTGTTTATAGCAAATATATTTGTGTCTGATGTTGCCAACACAGTTTGGGTTAGATGTTCACACACACTTGTCATTGACCTGCCTCTTGCATTAATTGGGGACTATTATTGATGCATTTGTGGCTGTGGTGTTGTTTGTTCCCCCCAGTGTGGAATGATTATACAACGTGCATGTTTTATGAATTTTAGAAACCATTTGAAGAAGCTTTGAAATGAACTCTTTTTTTGGCAAAACATTGTCACAATGAAACACCCATACATACATTTTCTGACACGTCTATCCCTATTGGGGTCACGAGGGGTGCTGGTGCCTATCTCCAGCTGTCATTGGGCGAGAGGCAGGGTGCATCCTGGACAGGTCGCCAGTCTATTGCAGCACAATGAAACAAATTGGTTCACATAATTAAATACACCCTCACTAATTGTTGATTAAATGCCCCTTACAAAGTTCATAGGCCACAATTTATATAGCTAACAGACATCTGACATGAGTCTGGGCTGAGATGTCACCACTCTTCTTGATAGAAAGTTATTTAAATTGGTTGGTGTCCTGGCATGACAAGACTATTGAGCATAACTCACACATTTTCATCCAGGTTAAGGTTCTGGTTTTCCAGAAGCCTAATGTGAACCTGTATTATCCATACCCGAACCGTTTTTGGTCTGTTAGGGAACATCGGTCTGTTAAAATAGCCGGTTGTGTCCTAACCATTCAGCTGCTGGGTAAAAATTAAGAATTTGTAGATATCCTCTGTCTTCGTTATTCTTGGCCAACACACTGGTGTGAAGCCAAGAAAATGCACACCACATTCAAAAATTAGCCCCTAAATCTAGTTTTTTTTAAATTCACTGAAGTTGTATGGGGGGTTTTTTCATTGCGAAAAGAAAATATTTAGGTGCTTCATAAAAGATACAAGATTATTAAAATATTTATATTCATGAAGAATGTATATTAGCTTGGGCTCGGGACTTTAATCTGCTCTGTTCAATTCTCCATTGTTTTGACGTAGGTGCTTTATCAACTATAACATTTTTACTGTATCTGCCTAATGCCATTCAGGCTCATTGGGGTTTGCAGGTTTTCCTTGTCACCAAAGAAGTGTGCTTGGGTAAACCCTGGATAGACAACCAGTCCAGTATAGAGGCAGTTGTTCTGTTATGTAAAATGTATTTTTATCAAATTGGACAACACAATCATGAACTAACCCTTCTCTGCTTTCACTGTCTAATGTGTCTCTTCATTAGCAGGCATTAATTTCAAAGATGCTGTAACTTATACTTTTGCTGGGTATTTGCTCCTTTATATATATATATATATATATATATATATACATATATATCTCCACTATGGTATCCAGAGCTGCCTCCACACACCGCGTCTCCATGATTACAGGAAACGGGTAAGCGTGGCACTGCACAATCAGCCGCTCGCTCATTAGCGCATATTTATAAACCCGATCAAGTCGCGGCTGGTTGTGACAAAATACCCAGGCTGGCAGAACCTGGGCCCACGGCAGGAGCTGAAAGAAAGTACAGATGAGGGAGAGAATTATAGACCCAGTCCGAACCTCTATCCAATAATGAACAGCAGATTGCGATGGGAACAAGGTCATCGCTGTTATTATCTTGCTGGACAAACAGCAAGTGAGCAGTGGGATTCAAAAGGAGCTAAGCACATTTGTGGTTTTATACTATGCGACTTGCATCATTCTTTCCAAACCTAATAAAATATTTTTTATCATACATATTGTTTTAACTTTATGGGACAGCTGGAAAAGTTATGTTTCAGTTCCGTGTTTCAGTCTCCACAGACAAAAGTATTTCCTTTCCAATAAATAGGATGTATATGAAATATGAAAGAAGATGAACTCATCTCTCTCTGAACTGAGAATTGCTGCAACATATCTGTTCTAAAGTTCAAACTATTTAAAGCTTATTCTGCTACTTTGTTGTTGTTGTTGTTGTTTTTTAGCCAAGCTGCCATTTTAATTGCTCAATGAACTTTAGAAAGATGCACTATAAAACATATATAATAACGTGTGGATGAGCGTTAGTATGAAATAAAATTTCATAGTTCCTGCTCTGTAACATTATGATAATAGAAATTGTCTGAGGCATGCATTCAGGGACAACAAACCAATCTGATACACGCCCCCCTCTTACCCTGCACCTCCAAACAATCACCCCAGGTAATGAAAGTGATAATGGTAATCTTTACGGTCCACCATGCCACCTCAAGACACCGGCGACCCCCTGACACTGATTTAATTAGCTTCCCTGGTCTTCTCCTCCTGCCTGTCTTTCATCAGCCCTGGCCTTATAAACTATTAATGGCCTCTTAGGCAATTTGGCTTGATCACTCATACCAGTCAGCTTTCAACTTGCCTGAAATGTTTGAAGAGATTAGCAGGAGGGAGGGGAATGCCTCGCTGCAAAAAAAAAAAAAAAAAAAAAAATTGAATAAACCGCATTGGGGTAGGCAGGCATGGTGATTAATCTTAATCACAGGAGCTTTATTATGGTCTGGCTACCCAGTGAGAGGACATGATCAGGGGTGCACATTTTATGTGATGATTCAACTAGTTCTTGGCAGTCGGGCTTGCATGCCAAACCATGCAAGTGACACGTTTATTGTGCCTGTGCAATGAGGTTATTTTAGGTCAACAAGCACCACATCAGTGCAGATGAACGCTGTGTGCTACACTGATACCCCAGCAGTAAAAGCTAACAGTCATTTTATCTTAAATGCTCATTTATTGAATATTGTAATTAAAGTCCTCTTTTAAACACAGAAATAAATTCGAGGGACTTAATCAGTTCAGCTATAGTTAGAGTTGTTGCCCCCATAAAATGGAAGAGATGCTATTTAAAATATGGTGCGTTTAACTGACAAGTGAATATGATATAGAGAGCAATGGTTGTATTTTTTGTTGTACTCATGGTGAAAGTTTATTTGCGGTTAGGTTTGTTTGTTGCGTTTGGAATGACTGTTGGCTGTAGTCCGAAAATGGTGTTACTTCTATTTGACCAATAAACTAATGTTTAGGCTGGATTGCACATTTGGATATAAGGTATTTATGCTTTAATTTGATGATTCCAATATTCTGTGAAAATTATTTTATTCAAAAATGTTAATTTGTCAATTTAAGTCCCTTTATATGAATAAATTGTTGGTGTATTTCAATAATGCTCTTTATTAGTGTGTTTTTGTATTGAAAATCCGAGTATATAGGGGCTGTCTCTGTACCCCAGCCTCTTGTTTTTATTGGTTATGAGCAAAACGCATTTGCAGTTGGGTCGGCATCAGTTTTTACCACCCAACTATGTCCGGTTCTACCTCAAAAAAATACAAACATGTTGGTTTGACTCAGACTGAAGTCGGATTGGATCGGTTTCCACTCAAACACTTTCAGACTACAGTTTACTCCCCATTGCAGATTTTCTTCTTCTGACTCACCCTGCTGACTGACTGCAACTACTGCAGAGTGATGCAGACTTTCCCTGACTAGGAATCAAGGTCACATTTCATTTGGCAGAAAATCGTGTGGTGTAGCCCCAGCTTAAGTTTTGCAATGTAAAAAGAGGTGAATTACTTTCAAAGAAGCTTTTGGAGAAGAAAAGTTATTTAGAAATGTATTAATTTTACAAAATCCAGTAGAAAACTCATTAAACATAATCTAAATTAGGATTTATTTGTAAATAAAAAAAAAAAGTTTATATATATATATATATATATATATATATATATATATATATATATATATATATATATATATATATATATATTGGGATTTTACCTGAAGTAAAGCATTTTTCCCGATTTAGCTTAAGCCCTCCGAACGCAATTCATCTTGACGTTTTCCCTCTACATCACCTGAGGCAAATTCCAGTAATTTAATCAATGCCATCAATTCCATTGTTTACCTTTATGTGTTTTGCACTGGTTTCAATCCAATGTGTCCAAAATTAGACCAATATGTCTATTTGTTATTGAGTTAACATTTAAGGATGTCACATTGTACTTTAATAAAATGCCCTCTAAATATGTATGACCTAAAAAGAATAATCCCTCACTTGAAATCAATAAAGTGATCTGTTTTGATTTAATTTTAAATCCTTTTTTGGGGGTGTTTTAAATTGATAGTGGAATTGAGAGTGGGGTAGGATAAATGTTTCCTAATTTTTTTGTGACTACATATTCATTACTAAAACAAATCTCACTGTTAAAAATCTTTCACTTGCATAGCATACATGCGAGCAGCTAATAGTCTGGTTTTGTATCTATTGACATGGTGACCTCTACAGAGCAATGTGCCTGGGGATATTAACAGCAGGGCATTTGACAATCATGGGACCTTTAATCTCAACCTGAGCCAGACACTTGAATGACATTCTTCCTTTGTGTTCCCATTCACAAACAGCGGGGGACCAATCACAGCAAGGCAGAGTTCAATTAAACACAAATGAAGCACATCTGTCGATGGAGAGGGGGTTTGACTCGGGCCCTGCGCACAGGACAACCATTAAAACTGTTTTTTTTTTTTCAGTTTCTGTTTACACATCCACATGACAGCGTTTTAATTGTGATCTTAGTGCAAAACACACTGCTAGGAACGCTAAAAAGGGTGTAATTTCCCTGCCACACCACTAGTAGGTGGTATGTTCTATGAAACTAAACAAGATGTGCAAACGTACAAACAATCCCTGTTTAAAAAGGCACCACAATAAAGAAATTTCAGCTTGTCAGAGACTCAAATGTTTGTGTGGACAAACGAAAAGGTTCAACAGTTGCCTCAGGCGAATTTGAATTATAAAGCCCCCACTGTGCTTCCATTTTGCTGGAAGGAAGCACATTCATTTCTTCTGATTGCAGCCAAACTGCACATGTGCCTGTCACGTTTTGTGAGGATTGGAACTTGGATGCCACATGATGAAAACAAACGTTTAACGCATGGTTAAAAAGAAAGACAAGCTTACATTGGCTTGAGGAGCAAATAAATTGAGAAACAAGTAATTTGACTTCAGATTCCCATGCTTGCATCGGGTAAAAAAAAGACAACACAGGTGAGAGTAATTGGGTGAAAAATGAGGAACAGCTGAGGTTCAATGTAGGCAGTGGAACAGAGGAGAGCAGATTAATGTGCATTATCTGAGAAGAGGAAAGCACAGGAAGGAAAACAAATGCAAAGTATACAAAACAATTACCAAGATGCTAAAACGAATTAACTAATATGACTACAACTACAGAATATAAACAGCATAAAAGAGACATAAAAATAACTCAAACACCTCAGGATCATGACAGTGTCTGAGCTTCCCCTGATAGGCAGAGTTAAATTTTCCTGTCTACGGGACAACGGAGACAAGGATATTTCTGAATCATTTCTCAAATCTCACCAATGTAAGAGAAAACATGTGCTGTTGTGGTGTACATGAACAGTAGAAATGCAACAAAATATTTCCGTTTTAACCAAAAAACAGAAACCCAGTTAGTGGCCACCTGTACCCCAAAATGTTGACTTGTTATTAATTAAATTTTTTTGTAATTGAATCTTAAATCTTTAAATGTCGCAAAAGACCTTTCCGATGTATTCATACAGCAGCTTTCTTTCAGATTTCTATCACCTTTCCTCTACATGTGGGGGGGTCTGACTTGCCTCATACATGTGGATGTGTAGGTAAGAATCCTCCTGGATCTCTTCTGGCACATGTGCCACTCAGCTGAGCTTTTTAAACCTTAGCTATTTATGTCTCACAGTCTTTTCATCTGTCGTCTTAAGATTTTTGTTTGCAGACGATTGTGAAAAATGCAGGACTTGATGACACAGACATAATCATATATATATATATATAGATATAGATATATAGATTACTAATCTCTTTTTCAAGGGAGTCCAGGCCACAGACAACAACAATTCAGTACATTACAGACAATTTCACAACACTTTCCTAAGACTATTTAAAAACATTTTCAAACCATTTATATCACGTTACAAAAAGACAATTACCTACAATGGTATTCACACTGTGAAGTGAGCTAAGATCTGGAGTCATGCAGTTGCACACACAGTTGTGCAACCACAGAGGTCAGGATGAAATGTAGTATTTATAGGAGTATATATACGTTAAGCCGACATACTGTACAGTGCCTTGCAAAGGTATCCACCCCTCTTGATACTTTTCATGTGTTGTTGCCTCACAACATGGAATCATTTACAAAGCATGCCTACACCTTTAAATATGTATTATTAGTTTTCATTGTGAATAATATAATATATGCAAGCACATGTGTTCCTTAATACAGCTTAACAACCATTACTACATCTCAAACAACTACGATCAAAGTGCGGAGAGTTATATGTGTGAAATGGAAAGTTAATAAAATGATGGTCTGCAAAGCTCCAGATAAATATACAACTGATGAAGTAACATTAGATTATCGAATTGATGAAGTTGGAAAAAGTTGAGCTGTGGATGAAACAGGACTGTCCATTCCACGTCTTATTTGTTTTACTTCTCATCAACAATAACTGTCAGCTAAATAGCAGTGTAAATTATGACAGTATCTGCTGAATACTTCAGCGAAACCTGCTGCAGAAGGAAACAAGATGCATTATTAACTAGAGCTAATACAGTTTAGCGGGGGCTCTCTTGTATCTTGGTTAAAGTAAATACAGATGACAATCAATCTGCGCTCAACCAAACAGCTGAAAAATATCTCCAGGGTAATCAGTCATGGCATGATGACATGAGTAATTTATAACTGTTTTTAAGCAATGTACTTCTGAAGTCAGAACTAATTAGGAATGCCTCGACTTCTAATTCTGCAACCAATCCACTTGGTGTCCTACAATTGTTATATGGCATATAACGGTGCAATGATAGGAATATGACTACAAGAAGTGAAGCATTAACAAGAGGTTGTGTAAGAATATAACATTTAAAATAAAAAAATACAGCTCTGACATGTAATTACTTTGAGATGATTGACATGGTTCTGTAAAATTTCAAGCTCCCTGGCCGCCTTGTGGCATGATAAAATTGAAGATTTTTCAGTTCTAAACATATTCACATCTGTTTTAAAGACAAATGTTACTGGAGATCAAGTTGAGAAATTGTTGATTTTTCTAGTTTTAAGATAATGTTTCCTTTCTAAACTCTCTGTGATGCTTGTCCAAGCTTGTTTTCCAGACACAGCTGTGGATTGTTTAGTTGTGACATTTGATATGAGTAATGAGACATAAATGCCAGGCTTTTCTACAGCAGGAACACAAGAAGAAAAAAGAGGGAAAAACGATGCATAAACATCATTAGCACGTTAATTTGAAGCTTAATCTGTGCTTTTACATATTTCAGTTATGGGTAAATATATATTAGATATGGACATTTGAGGGTAAAAGTACCTGGAGTGAAAATACCACAGTTTTAAGGTATTAGCACAACATTTTAAAACACAAATGTGTGACAGCATCTGTTTTAATGTTAAGTAGTTATTCACTGCTGTTGAAATAATGTAGAATTAATAATGTTCTGTCAATGTTAGAGAGTAGTGAAAAAGTGTTTGTTGCCTTATAGATTTCTTCTGTTTTTACTTTTTATTTGTAAGTAAATGTTTTAGCTCAAACACGTTAGAAAAAGTGAGTAAAGACAAAATGTAGTTTATATTGGAATTTTGAATTTGATTCCATTAACCAAACTCAGACAGTTTTGCCAGATCTTTAAAATTAAGAAACAAATTAAATAGAACATGTCTGACAACATGAAGTAAGCTGATAGATGTGAAAATACAAGATCTAATCAAATGAAATCAAAGAGCAGTCAAGAAACAAAGTTATTGGTGTTGTTTAGTCTAGAAAGGGTTATAAAGACATTTATGTCTTCACAGTCAGAGCCTTTATCTACAAATTCTGAGAAATTATGACATTTTTGTGGGTATAGTCAGTGAGTATAGGAAGCAGAGAACAACTCCCAAGCATCAGGCAAGTCCATCAGTGTTTCTCCAATTTTCATGGATCTAGGGAGTTTTTATGAGGTCCTGATTTGAATTGCGGCAGCTCTCTGTGGGATTAACCAGTGATGCAGACCAGGGAAAAGCACAGGGCTTTTATACAAATGAAATTTAGTGCGCCGATGTCATAGGTGTTAAGGAACATATGTAGCCCGAGCTGGGAGGCATTTTTAGAAACTGTAAACCCTTTTGTTCACCAAGGGATCTCTCTTTGTTTATTCCGACCGGTGTTTACATCCCACCACAAGCCTGCACACCAGAAGCTGAGCTGATGGCGGAGAAACCCTACAACTCACATCATTTTTTGTGGGGAATTTAACAGCACAAATCTCTCTAATGGACTACTAAAATACAAACAGCCTGTCCTGTCAGAGACGCAAACACACTAGACCGCTGTTTCACAGGCTTAGAAGAAGCGTACCGTTCAGTTCCCTGTGCAACGTCAGGACTCTGTGATCAATGTCTGCTTCATTTCCGTCTAACTTACAGGGAAAACTTAAGAACTGAAGTGGCTGGTCATCTTCTGCACTGCCATTATACAGTTTTTCCCGTGTTCGTCCATCGCTGTGTGATTTGGCTCATTCACAACATTGTTTTGGATCATTGGGGCTGACATTCCCGCCATCCAAGGCTTGTACATGTCTAGTGTCAGAAAAAGGGCAGCTAACATCTCTGCAGACCCCACACATCCTGGATACAAACTGTTTAGACTTTTGCATTTAGGTCAGAGCACTCTCTGAGAGCACTACAGAGCACTCTTTGAAAAAACCAGCTTCCACAGAGACAGATTTTCCCCCAGACGGTCTTAATGATGAACAAATGAACACCTTACCTCCTGAGATGTCAGCTAGTCTGCTATAAAACAAAATAAGGCATACATACACGTAGATACTGTTCCTTTTTCCCTTGTTTTATTTCCTATGAAGTTTATGTACTTCTACTTAATGTCTGTATGTTGTGAGTGCTTGAAACCAAAGTTGAATTCTTTGTTTGTACACGCAATCTTAACCAATAAAGCTGGTTCTTTTTTTTGACAGTCCAGTTTTGAAAGGGAGTACCTTGTATGACTGGAGCTGATGGTAATATTCTCCATTTTAAAAACCTATCCTACCGCTCCATCCTCTAGTTCCATTATGAAGCTAATTCTGCTGAAGCATTGTTGCGCCATTACAACCAAAGAATGCTGATATGTTTGTCAATACTTATTATGTTTCAATATGTTGATACATGAGATAGATAACAAACTTTATTCTAGACAGATTTTGAATAATAATTTTACCCAGGTTTGGCCATTCTGTATATGGTGCCGGTTACCATTGTCTCACTGATCATAATCTCCAGAAAGCCTTAAGAATGTTCCCTTCTAATGTTTACGAAAACACAAGAGGGGTGGACCATTACTAATCATCTTTTATAAAAAACATCCATCCATTGTCTGATATTGTGATGAAGATATAATGCGCAGTCCCTACTTATTAGTCCCTCTATTGTTAAACTGACACTGAATGCTAATGTAGCTATTCAAGCAGCAAAACTATAGCAGATGCCATCAAATGAAAGCTGCTTTTTTTTCTAAATAAAAGAAGATATTCAAATTGGGATGTAGATTTAGTACTTTATACAACTCCGTCAGATTTTCTTTTGACAACCATGGGCCTGTCTGTCACATCCAACAGGCCAGATGTGACCTGCTGGCTGCAAAATACTGGACCAAAGGTTTCAGAAATCTCAAATTGTACTGTAGAAAATCTATATTCAGATTAGGATAATTAATCAAAGCATTTAGAATGTTACACAAGATACTAAGGGGAAAAAACACAAGAGTTTTCATTTAGTGTTGAAAATTTATAATAATTCAGTTTCATAACTGACTGAAGGATCTTGTTCTCGTTTCTTCTAAACCAGAAAAAATTTTCATTAGACACATTCAATGCTAAAACGTTAAGGTTTCCCTTTCGTTTTTCAAAGAAAGTTGTCTTTATAACTAATTTTCTCTCTTCAGCCAAATCTTTGTGAAGGGTGTAATTAAAGAACAATCCCATATCTGCAGGACATAGTTGTTTAAAAAGAAAAACTGTCAGGAACTCTTTTCCTCACACAGCTGGAACTACAGCCTTCACGTTGATGACAGTATCTCCACAGTAAACTGAGCAAAGCTTTCTACGGCTAAGCTGGAATCCACCCGTCATGTTGTAGATTGCTTTATAAAAGCAATCGCCAACATTGTTGCTCATGAAAACCTTTGGCTGATGTATTTTAACTTTATTTTATGAATTCATTCACATGTTCTTTGATTACCCTCATTTTTTGTGCAGCACTTAATGATTGCTATTGGTAAAAAGCGCTTTATAAATAAATTTTACTTACTTTTGCTTACTTACTAGATGCAAGTCACACAACCTTTCCATCACTGCACTCCATAAATCTTCTGGCAGTGATTTATGAACGATGAAATGATGAAAACCGTGATTCTATCAAATGAAATCGTTTGGACATTTATTTAAAGCACATTCAATAAGGAAACCATTTTTGTCACCTTGTGCTCTTAGTCTTAACTGGAAAATACATAGCAGCCACCAGGTAATCGAGGGCCTGTTGCTGATTACAAAATCCATGGCGGAGAACATTACTCTTGCTTGTGTCTGTCCATGTATTGATCCAACAGGAGGCTATTTGTTTGAAATGATCGAGATGATTACATGCCACCAATCATGCAGCTGTAATGCATGTGGTGTGATATATGGATAATCTATCGGCCTACATGTTTTTACAACATATTGGATTAGTGGAAGGCCCTTCTGCACGCTGCTCACTGAGGGCTGGGGAAGCAGAGAAGTTGCTATCGCAGAGGATATTTATTTCTCATACAGTGATTGCATTTTCAACCAGCAAAGAACAGTTTATTTCTCATAAAGGCTCGACTCCCGAATACATTTATAATGACCATAAACTAATCGCCCAATAGTTTGCTTTGCTAAATGAGGTGAAATAACATCCTCCAACAACTCACTAGTATTGAGAGGTGTTATTGTGTAAACATGATAATACATCATGACGATGCCACTGTTACTGTCTGCCCCCTCCACCTCTGCAGTAAGTGCTTTTTCTCCTTTAAAATACTGTTGAACATCACTGTTTTGTTAAATTCTACGGCAAAAAGCGAAGCTTTAAAGTTTATTTTAAAGGCAGACACCTTAGAGAACCTTCTGTCCCTCGGAACCCACAGTTAATAAGAAGCTGTACTGAATACAAGGGCAAGAAATGTTAGCTCCTATGCTCAGTACTCAGACACTAGTCTAGATCTGAAGCCCCCTACCCCATCGATCAAAGGTGTATCAGTGTAGAACAACTGTTATTTCTACATCTGTCTTCTTTGTTGCCAAAGAACTTTATTAATGTGTCGAAAAGGTTATTGACTGAGAGGAAGCCATAAAGGACCTAAAAGAAAAAGCACTGCTGATTTGAGACTTAATAACTCTTTTTAACCTCTGTTTTTCTCCATATTCTGTTTGAAGATCCAGGCGATTAGTACCTATATAATACCATTTTTGTTCCCAGTTTGTACCCATAAACAAACCACTGTTGTTATAAGACTGCATTTTGGTGTTTTTCCTCTTTCTAGTATTTTCTTGAATTATGAAGATAATCTGCAATAGAAACACTCCAATCCCCCGTGTAATTCAATTCAACTGAACTGTATTATTTTTCTGGAAATTGTGTATTGCACCCTTTTCACATTTGTCTTGGTTTTAATCCCTGTGTGAGTCATGCAGTTCTTATAAAATATGACAGATTATGACCCCTGATCAAACCAAATGTGAAATGAGATCCTGGTGAAATATATCATTTTTGTGACTGATATGAACACATGTCCTCGCAACAGACAATGGGTAGAATATAGAGAATTGGTTTAAATTGTCAGTTATCAAAGCAACTGAAAATTGTCTCCCCAGCAGATATCAATTGACACATGGTCAGAACAAAATGTAGGCGCGCAGTACCAGGACCAGAAAAAGTTGGGTATGAAACCACCAAAACAGCATAGATTCAAAATGACTTTCATTTCATGACAGAACAAAAGTTGTGCCGGTCCTTCTGAGGAAACCAGTTGCTCTTTAATGCTCTTTAAAGCTGTAAGAAAAGGAGCCACTTCCTCTTGTAAACTCCTGAGTGGCGAAGATGACAGACCAATTAGCCTGACTCATTAGCTTTCGAAGAGCATTAGAAAATAAAGCTGTGGCAGGATGGACTTCGCTCTGAGTGTTTTTTTTTTTTTTTGCATTATTGATTGAGAATTAATGGAGGAAGCAGCTGTCATTAAGAGGGTAAGGGATGGCTGTAGAAAACCTTAGTAATGGCAATCCAGGCCATTTAAGAGTCAGCTAGATGGCTGTTAACCACTTAAAGGGTGGGAGCATAACGTGATGTGGAGAAATAGGAGGAAACAAAGAGCTGTGGCTGACAGGATGCAACTTAGATTTCTTGTTTGGGCAGACAGATACTTTTTGTGCACATGTTTAGCTTTTGGTCTGTTTACATTTACAGTAAATGATTGGAACCATTAATTAACGGTATTTCCTTTTCATGTTGGAAACCTTTCCCCAGGTAGAATCTCCATAAAATGACAAGTTTCATATAAATACTAATGTCAACACCAAACTTGTATCCTTCTGTTCTGGAATGAGATATCAGGTATTATTTTTGTGGTAGTCGGTAATAGACTTTACTTTTTTTAAGTATTGCCTCACCTGAAGCTACTTGTTTGGTCCAGACAACAGTGTGTCTGTTAATTATCTTGAATTTTTATCATGTCTTTTAAATATATGTCAGTCACCCTTTATCAGCTTGAAGGTGAGCAAACTAATCACCTTAGAAAAGGTATCCCTGGAGCTTAAAAACTTTTAAAAGTCCAGCACTTGTTTTTAAAATATTTGAATTTAGAGAGTAAAATTTTATGTGAAATGATGTTTTATTAGAGACTTCTCTTTTTTTAAAAACACTGACGTTTTACGTTTTTCATTTTTTCCCCACAGCATTTCCATAAAAAATAGAATCACTTATTGAATCTAGTGTGTCCAACCAGGGTTTTCAAAATGCTGCATTTAGACACGGGCTCCTTACTGGTATAAAGGTGTACCAAGGTTATGAGTTCAAAACTCATAGTATTCTTACGCTTTTAAGACCTTTTCATTGAGATGGCGGGTAAAGTGCTTAATCAAAGTTTTTTTTTTTCTGGCTTTATGGAATAAAAAGCAACAACTCGATCTCTCCCCCATCTGTTACCCCACTGAGCTGTTAGGCATGGAAATAAACTTGTCAGAGTAAGGCTGTCTGAAAACTAAAGTTAGCAACCTCCAGGCGGCATGCTGATTAAACATCTGACTCCAGTCTAGCTAACCTAACAGATAGGTCTATTAATAAACCACCTACTATCTGGTTATTGTAAAGATTGTTTTTCATAAAAGGTGTATCTCACTTTTGGAGCAGTAAAAGTATTTGGTGCTTTTTTGGTCTAAAATAAAAGCATTTAAATAATTTCATACATGTAATCACATCAGGAGGACCTAAATCAAAGCAGTAAAAAGACAAGTGCATGGTGAAGTAACTATAAACTTTAATGAATAACAGATGCCTATAACATTCTGATACAGACACGTGGACCTCAGGAGAAGTCAGGAACCAAGGATCTATATCAGAGAGACAACAGAAGAACCAAGCCAAGTTGATCAGTGAAATGAGAAAGATACATGATTACAAGAGGTTGCAGCTGTGACAGAATGCAAAAACAAACACGAACCAAAAAGATGAAAGCAAACCCAGAAATCAGTGTTCTGGAAACATAAAATGGAGAACAAAGGTAGAAAAATAACCAGAATTCATGAATTATCAGATCAACCCCTCCCAGCATGCCCCCACCCATCCATACAACAGAACATTAACACAACACAAGATACAAAAGTATGGAAACACAAAGTCAAATTCTCCAAGAGCATGGCACTTTTTTTGTATAATGATGTGCTTTTAATCAAGCTCATAAAACCAGGATCTTGTGCTTATGGTAAGAATAGGATGCAGATAAAACATTCCTCAATAAATAGAAATGGTAAAACCTTGAAACTAATTCACCGTGCCCTGCAGAAATATTTGCATCTAACATACCTTTCACACATTTTTGTGCATTAAAACCACAAACTAAAGCATACTTATCACCTCTCTAAATAAAAAAAAATACTTTTTTTCATGCCCTGAGGATAATGGCCAAATCTTGTGAAATTTATTACCAGAGGTCAATTTAATGCCATTCAGATTAAGTAATTTATTAAGAAGGACAAAACTGACAACTTCTGTCTTGACCGAATTTAAAAGCAGAAAATTTAAAGTCATCCAGGTTTTGTATGTCATCAAGACATGCCTTTAGGCACAATTATTGATTGGATTCATTGGTATTATACATAAATATAGCTGGGTGTCATAAACATAATAGTGGAAATTAATCCCATGCTGTCTGATAATTTTACAAATTGGAAGCATGTATATAGTACAGAGAATTGACCCAAACAATGAACCCTGTGGTACTCCACAAGTGACCCTAGAGTTTGAAGAAGATTTATTATTAACATGAACAACCTGGAATCAGACAGATAAGATTTAAACCAGCATAATGCTTTCCCCTTAATCCCTACAGTATGTTCAAGTCTTTCTAGGAGAATATTGTGATCAATTGTATCAAATGCAGCACTGAGATCTAACAGGACAAGTACAGACACAAGTCCATTATCTGAGGCAATGAGAATATCATTAGTGACCTTCACCAGAGCTGTTTCAGTGCTATGATGAGCTCTGAAGCCTGACTGAAACTCTTCTAGAGAAAAACATTTACAAATTACTTTGTAAATGTTCACATGGTTGATTAGCAACTACTTTCTCAAGAATTTTAGATAGGAAAAGATTAGATATAGGTCTGTAACTTATTAAGTCATCTTGTTCAAGAGAAGGTTTCTTAAGTAAAGGTTTAATAGCAGCTACCTTAAAAGCCTGTGGGACATATCCATTTACTAAGGATAGATTAATCATGTCTAAAATAGGGGCATTGAACAAAGGGAATACCTCCTTAAATAACTTGGTTGGGATTGGGTCTAACATACAGGTAGAAGGTTTAGATGAAGCTAAAATTTTAGATAGCTCAGAAAGCTCTACTGCTGCTAAACAGTTCAAACACCGATCAGTTTCTAAAGATTCCTCCAACGCTGCCTCACTTACTGAGGACGAGGTAATCATGTTTGCGAGGGTGCCAATTATTTTATTTTTAATGGAATAAATTTTATTTATGAAGAATCCCATAATGTCTTTACTGCTAAGAGCTAAGGGAATGGATGGATCAACAGAGCTGTGGCTCTGGGTAAGTTTGGCAACTGTACTAAATAGGAACCTGGGGTTATTTTTATTCTCCTCAATTAATGATGAAAAATATGCTGCTCAAACTAATTTTTCAAGGGGGCTACATTGTCTAATGCAAAACGCAACAAGGAAGTGACACTGTCAATGAAAGCATCAATTTGCAAAGGGGAGGAAATAACATTGCTGCCGACTGCTTGGCATTTCTGTGATGTTGAGGAAATTCAAAGGGGGACAGACTCTTTAAAGTTTGATACAGCATTATCTGATAAAGATCTACTATATTGGAAACCTCTTTTGGGGGTGGAGAACTCAAAGTTTTTAAATTGAACTCAAAGGTTATTAAAAAATTTCAGATAGGACAGGGTTGTGAGGAAATACTGTTAATTCTTCACAATCAATACCATATGTCGGTAAAATGTCCAAAGTATGAAGAATGCGTCAGTTTATGCACATTTTGGGCAGAACAAATAGAATCTAGGACAGTTTTAAAGGCGACACTAAGGGTATCACATTCAGTGTCAACATGAATGTTAAAATCCTCCACTATAATAACCTTGTCAGTATTTAACACTAAATCAGATAAGAAGTCTGACAACTGATCCAAAAACTGAGTGTAAGGGCCTGGTGGACGATGCCAAACAACATAGAGAAGAGGTCTTTATTGCTTTGCAGTCTGGATGAGGGAGACAGGATTAAATGTTCAAAAGAATTGTAGTTATTAATTGGCCTGGGACTAATTAATAAATCAGACTGAAATATGGTTGCTACTCCTCCTCTTCCCGTAGATCTGGGAATGTGGAAATTTAAATAATTAGAGGGAGTTGACTCATTTATACTAACATAGTCCTCTTGCAGCCAGGCTTCTGTGAGACAAAATAAATCAGTCTGATTATTGGAAATCAATTCATTAACTAACAGTCTTTGGAGGGATATACCGTATATTTTATAAACCACATTTAATTGTTTTATTTTTATTTTAACAGTGAAGTGAAGGGAAAAAGATACATGGTTTCATGGCTTTCCAGATTTTTTTTTTTTTCAGAAAAAAGCATTAGAAAAAATGTGTATTGATTGGAACAGGATATCAGCCACATCCACTTTAAGCATTAAATTTAAATGGAATCATCTTTTTCTACATATCTATCGGTGTATGCATGCTTTTGTCAGCTTTGAGTTTCGCCAATTTTTATTTAAAAATCAGCACAAACTCAGTAAGACTGGAAGGCCAAAAAAAATATAATAAAAACATTAAACAGGTTTCCACTTCAAATGTGGTTCACTTCTACTTAGCACTGTTGGTCTATCATTAAATATCCACAGAAATCTGAGGTTGTAATGTGACAAACAGCGTCAACACTCCTACGAGACGATGTGCGTATGTTTGGTGGGAATATGTGATGATTCATCTTATAGCGCAGACGTTTCATAAACTGTTCTGCCCAGCAGCCTCTCCCTCAGGGTCGAACAGAACAATAGTGCCTGGTGTCAACATGAGGCTAAAACACAGAACATCTTCGGGTAAAAGAAGTTGCACATTGAAATACATAGCTGGGCCCTCCAGGTGTTCTCCAACATCCCAATTACTTGTTAGTAAAAAGTGCTGACTCTAAATTGTCAGCAGCTGTCAGCGATAATGATTGCGTGTCATATTTCTGCCATACCGGGTAGCTGTCCAAGCTGTCCTGTGATTTTCTGCTATTCTTATGGACCCCAACCATTAGGTTGTGGCTGATAGATGGGCAGCCATCTGTAATTTAAAATATGCTGTTTTACAGTAAATCTAAGTCTTTTAAGGTAGAATTTTTATTAGTAGTAATAGATAAGTATGGCAAGTAAAGTTGAAAGCTATCCAACCAGTCACTGGCCGAGAGACATCAAATTACAACAAAAGTCATTTCAATCTGGAGAGACTCACACAGACTAAAAGAGGCAATTAGAGAGATTTATTGACATAAATTAGAAAAGTTCTTTGGCCCTCAGACACTGGCAGAAGACGGGAAAGCTGTGAATGTCTATGAGCTTGGAGGTTAATTTTAGGGTTAGTTATGTCTCCCCCCCACATTGTCCAGACACTGGTGGAGAGAAGTAGTCAGGTGAAGCTTGTGAGCGTGGATGAGGAAATGAGGTGGAAGAGGGTCAAGCTCAGCTGAAGGGCAGAAGAGTCGATGTGTGAAGAGCCTTATAAGCAAAGTCTTGTGGGATGATAGGATGAAGACTTGACGCAGATTGGCGGGGGCGTGTTCAGAAACACTTTTTATTTCAACTGGGGAAATGGTCCTTTCATCCTGACCGTAGTAAATACATTATGTATTTAGAAAAAGGAATGAAAAAAATCAGACCTCCGTGAGACCTGCACTTCTAGTGTTTATGTATCTGGTTAACTCCAGTTTTCAGCTCTCACTGTATACTTTGAATATGTCTGAAAGTCGTAAGAAGTAAAACTTTCTTTCAAGTTTATGAGAAAAAGAGGCCTGAGAAGACTGTTTTTGGGAGATTGTTTTCATGCAATTCCCCAGAGGAGCAGTAGAGCAGGTAGGACTGTCCTGCGCATGCACAGGTTTTCAAGAGGGGACCTCTTACCTACATTTCCGGAAAAATCGTCTACTATACCTTTAATGTTTCATAGCAATCTGTTCTAGTTATAGTTTCAGATTAACAATGACTTCCATACATCTTCAAATAAAATAAACTTTACTTCAGACATCTTGTTCTCTCACTGTTATGATCATTGACAATTATAGTTCTTCAAAACAAAAGAATCAAGAATATCTTATTGTCACCATGTTTTACTGTGGTGAAAATACCTTTGAGGCAGACACCGACTTAGGATACACAAATAACATGACACACATACACATCAGACTAAGTATTTACAGTTTTTTTCCACCACACATTAGAGCATGCAAGTTGGTATCAGAATACGAGAGCGCTGATATCAGTCCCTTTGCGAATGATAGGAGTCACGTTACATGGATTAGTCCCTCCTTCATGAATCTCAAGCAATGAAGTAATTTTTGTACAGTGATCTTGAGTTTCATTTACAGGAATGTGCAATTTGATATTCCTGAGAATAAGGGTGTGCAAATAGGCAATAACAGTAATGTGATTGTAACATATGATGGACCACAAACTTATCAGCAGGGGGGCGATTGCCTTCACAGCTCTTGAAAAGAAACTGTTTCTGAGTTTATTAGTTATGGATTTGATGCTTCTGAGGCGTTTACCTGATGGGAGAGGGGCAAACAGAGCATTGCCCGGGTGGGTGGGATCAGTGGAGATGCGTCTGACCCTTTACTGGACTCGTTCTGCATAAACTGAGTCCAGATCCTACAGATGGCATCCCACAATATCCCCTACGCTGTTCTCATCACCCGTGTTGAATCCTGCCTCTCCTGTGCAGCTCCCATACCATACTGTTACGCTGAGACGTAAAATACTATCTGTATTTCTGTATGCTCTGTAGACATTTTTAAGCAGTTTAGTGGAAAGTCCAGTCCATTTTAGTTTCCTGAGGAAGAAAAGCTGTTGTTGGGCCTTCTTCACCGGGTGGGAGGTGTTCACAGTCCTGAAGAGGTCTGAGAAGACGTGGAAGCCCAGGAATCTAATGCTGTTCCAAAGCACTTTCCCTTACATTTATTCAGAGATTCAGTATGCTTTCTAATTCACAGTACATACTGCTTCTCTATGTGTGTGTGCAGTTTCTGTTTGACCCAGTCAGAAATTCCACAATCATTATTTTTACACAATGCATGCCCACAAACTTGGTGAATAAGTTGATCCTATATCTGATTCAATCATTTCTACACGTTTTTGGCTCATTACATTTTGGTTTAAAAGTTATTCATTGTTTACTGTTTTTATTCACGTGGTTAATTATCAAAATAATTTACAGTTGTTACTGACAGTTTGTTTTTACACGTTGAATTGCATTTTCTGAAAAAGATAAAGATTTGCTGGTGTCAGGTTTGCGTTGCAGGTGTGTGTGTGTGTGTGTTGTTTCAAAGTGCCTGACAGCAGTTTAAAGGCCACACTGAGCCAGCGGCTGGCCCCATTGAGCAACAGGAAAGACAACAACAAAACAAGCAGATACACGCCGATACAAACGGATCTGTTTGAGAAGGTATGCACTGTAGTAAGCCTTATTTTTAGAAGAATTCATTCCTGTGCAGACACGCTTACTGTACAGGCATCAACCCTGACACACACCTGCATGCTCACACTGACGCACAAAGCATAAAAGGTTGCATAAAAACCCAAATGTTTCAGAAAAACAATATAGTTTAAATGATTTTGTTGAACATAAATGCATCCACCTCGGTAAACAAACATCCTACTTTTATGACACCTGCATTGCTGAGATTTTTATGTGCATACCAGCAGCATTGCTATCATTTACGTCCCCGTAATTATACAGCTCGTCGTAGATGAAAAGCTGTCATCTTCATTTTTTCAAAGAAACGCTGAGAGCCACCTTTTAGAGGAAAAACAAAAACAAACTCTGAACAGGAATCTTGGTTCCCTCTTTGTCTCCCAGGTTGTTCAGGGTCCACCATTTAATCTGTTGGTCAGAGGAAAAACAAGTTTGATAGTAAATAATAATGTTGACCTTTTCATATATATATATTTTACTGAGGTATATCAAATATTGTTTAATTTGTAAAAAAAAAATAAAATAAAAAGCAAAACACTCCTGGAATATTTATCAGCTTGAAGCTCATGTTGACAACCCAGTAATATGCGGAGAGCTGGCTCTCCGTAGTATACACTAGGGCTGCAACAAATGATCATTTTTGTAGTTGACTAATCTAGCGATTATATTTTTCAATTAGTCGTCTAATCACGATTAGTTTTTGTTTGATCTCCGTCATCACTTCCGTTAGTTGACTGAAGCGATGATATTTTGACTCACCTGTTCCTGTCTACAAACCTTTGAATGCCTTGTTATTGCCTCTTATTATAACTCTTCTCTATTAGCTTTATTTAAATTTTAAATTCAAATTTAACTGATTTAATTTGTTTATTCTTAATAAATCTATCAAAGTAGAAAACATTTACAACATCTTCTTATTAAAGCTAAAGCCCTGCCCATATTCTTCACAACAGCTTCAATGTGTCTTGACCAAGACAGTTTACTATCCAGATAGACACAGAGAAGCTTTACTTCTGTTACTTGTTCAATGAAAGTGTTATGTATTAACAAACTAACTAATTGACTAGCTAACTAATTTGGGGTAATTTTTAAGAGACTTTTTTGAACCAAGTACTAAACTTTTAGTTTTTAATATTAATTTATTATCTAAAACCCAGTTCTCTACAATTTTTAATGCATTATTTAAAATTGATGTCAATTCAAATATGTATTTTGCAGATGCATACACAGTAGTTTCATCTGTGTATATTGTTATTTTTGCATGTTTTTATGTGAATGGTAGGTCGTTTGTACAAAAAAAAAAAAAAACAAAGACTAGCGTACAAGAGTGGACCAAGGTAGCTGCCTTGTGGAATTCCACAGTGCACTGACACTCTTTTTGAAAAACTACAACTGAAATACACACTCTGTGATCTATCAGACTCTTCATCAATGTTAGTGCTGACGGTTTAAAACCATACAGCTCAAGTTTTTCTAAAAGCAAGCTACGATAAATCACATCAAACGGTGCTGAAAAGTCTAACAGGACTACTCCACATATATTTTGATTGTCCAGTTCTGTGTACCATCCATCAACCATTTGTGTCACCACTGTACTGTACATGTGGAATATCCTTTTCTGTAGGCATGTTGGAAATTTGTTAAGAGACTGTTATTAGTGAAGTGTAATTGTATTTGATCAAAAGTTGCCTTTTCGAAAATCTTGCATAAAGTTGATAACAAGCTAGATTGTTACTTATCCTGTGTATGTAAAAATCACAGCGACACCATTTAAAAACGGCATATTAGATTGTTGTGATTGGCAAGCTGTTGTACCGATTTGAACCACCAGGTGTCAGTATAAGTATTACTTATAGATCCTTTAAGATTAAATAAAACTGTCCCGTCATGTAGCTTCACTTCAATCTTACCCATTAATCTCAGTGATAAATGAACACCGAAATAAACCGAAGAATAAGCAAAGGAGCTTGATCGCTCAGCTTACAGCTGGGTGAAGCACAGCGAGAACGGACATAACGGGTATTTCAAAACTCACCCATACCAAGCAGATATCTAGGTTTTACACATCCACATTCTCGCCGTAAATCAATCTAAAAGTAAATTTTGTGTCAAAGAAAGTATAATTTCCGAAACTTTACTAACTTTAGTCTCTTCTTATTTCGGCTATTACTGCAAGAAGCTGCAGTCATGAGGGGGTCATGTGATATGTGTGCTCTTTGCTCATTGGGTAACTGACACTACACTGCCCTCTGCTGCAGCCTCAATGAACTGCATGTGATATAAACTACCACCGAAAGTGAAATATTGAGACGGCTACAATGTTTATATATTTTTAACCTACGCCTCGACACATGAATTTTTGCGTCAACAGTTTTTCATTATGTCGACTAATAGCTTTCAGTTATCCTATTTGGAAAAGACATAAATTAGGACTTCCTTTGTCTTTTTTTTTTTTTTTTTGGACGGCTGAATTGAAAATATCAATAAACACAATTGTTTCTAAAAGCAAGTCTAGAAGGCATTGTACAGCGAGACAGCATGGTAAAAAACAAAAACAAAGAGACTCCAATTTAACACTTTAATTTGCACATGCCACAACTGCATCAACAGCTCCCATTTGTCTTCTTCTTTTTCCAATCCTCCTTAAAGCTCTGTTGAATATTTGATCCATCCTGATGTCTTTGGCCTGTCCACCCACCTGCACAGACATCAAACATTCTCGCTTATTTTAAAGAGGTCTGCAATTGGCATTTGGCAACAAATCGTGATTTGCATCCTTCTGAGGACGCATCAATCCATGACTAATCATGAAATTCTGAATTATACACCTACGCCCAGTGACTCTGTAAGGACTAATGCAGCAGTATGTGATCACTCCATGACTTCACTGAGGGCTAATGAGCAATGTGCTTGGGTCTTACACCCACAGAGAGAGAGAGAGAGCATACATAAATGTATGTCTTTCTGTTTGCCTTTTCTTGTTTTCTGTCTTCTGTATGGCCTTCGAGTCTTTTTTTTATCCATCATTCACTACTTAATTGTTCAAAAAAGTTAATTTTTTTTGTCCCTGACAAGAAGGCACACCCTTCTGTTGAAAATATCCTGCTCTTTAAGGACAGCAGCTGTGGTCAGGAGGACCACCTTTAATACATTTTACAGCTCCCAGAGTAAAAGAAAAGGGATGCTCCTTGCTTTTTTACTCCACTGACAATTGTAAGCATGCAAATCCTCATTAACCATAATACCTTTACTCCTCCAGCATCTGGTTTGTGTCTCAGTAAGTTATATGTCAGTGATATTTTGTGAAGTATTTAAAGCTTAATTTCTGAATTATTTTAGGAGGTTAACAGATTTAGTTTCTTGGACAGATCTCAGGGCTTCTTTTAAATTAGGGTTTTGTTCTTAATCAATAGTGCGTAATTCGATTTGCTTCGTTTCAGTTTATTTATACAGCTGCAATTCACAACATATGTTGTCTCAAGGCACTTCACCAACAAACAAAAAAATCAATTAGTCATACAGGCAGATTCCAGGTCAAGTGCACACATTACAGATTGATCCTATTCATCAACCGATGCAAAAGTTCAGTTTATTATTTAAATCACTTTCTATCAAATGAAACGCAGCAGATTGAATTGCAAAATTAATTCTTCCTGGATTAGCATGTGGGGACAGAGGACAGTCTTGCATTATATCGTTGATTTAGCAAGAATCCCTCATGCTGAGAATGGATAGAGCAACAGCTAAAAGAAAACCTCCCATTTAACAGGAAGAAACCTCAAGCAGAAGCTTGCTCAGTGTGAGCGGCAATCTGCCAAGAAAGAATGAAGGTTTACAGTGCCTGCACACAAAAAACAAACACAGAGGCATTGATCCAAAATGAAAAAAAAACTAACTTCTTTGTCGCTTTGTTTGGAGAGAGAGAAAAAAAACAGCTAGGCAGATAAGCTCTGAGCCAGTTTTTTAAGCCTATATAATGAAAGGGAGCACATACAGTTAGTTTCAACTAGCTATGTCTAGGAGAGAGACAGGGTTAAACACTGAAAGACAGGGTCAACTATGTCATCTATAGGAGGAGAACATTAAGTTGTTGGGAGCAGTAGATCAGCCAATGCCCCCTTCAGTACGGCATCACGGCTAACCAGAATGCCAGTCCAGATGTAGCTTCTACGAAGAGGAAAAAACAAGAGAGAACAAAAAATTAAAAGCTGCAGTAAAAGCAAATAATTCCAAATTGGATGGTAGCAGTAACAGACTTTTGCAGGGTAAGGAAAAGTGGTCCTCCAGCAGCTCAGGCACAGAGCAGCATAACTAGAGAGGAGCTCAGGATAACCTAAGCCGTTCTAACTGTAAGCTGATGGGTCCAGTTGCATGAAAAGAAAAGATGGATCAAACTACATCTCCCTTCATTCATAGTAGTGCCGGCGACTCCTCTGACGTCTCTGAGGTCGATAAAAGCCGGCGAATACAGAAAAACTGCGCACTTTGTTTTGATCCTGACAGCTTGCCGTATAAAGGGCCGTTTCTTCAAGCTTGAAAGTCTTTAAAATTACTGGTCAAGTTAAAGACTTTTGACCCTTCAAAGAGGAAAAATTGAAAAAGCTTTAAGATCATTGTCTGTATACCCAACAATTGGTTTGTCTTCAAACAGCCATTTCAAAACGCAAAGCAGAAGGATAAATAAAACTTAGAAAACCAAATAAATATTTTAGGAATTATTAACCAAATTAGAGATCAGTCAGATTTTGGACAACTGTTACTTAATGTTGTGTTGATGAGCCCTCAGTAGCCTAAATCATTTTCTGAATAGACTTAACACTACCAAGAGGGTGGCAAGAAACGTTTCAGCGACTCTCCCGAAATGGCCATCTTGACGGCGGGTGTGATGGTGTCTGGTTAGCTCAGCTTACAAAGAAAAGTCTTGCTAAATACATTAGCTGGGGTGATGGAGGCATGTCTACGTACATTTTCAACAACCATGAGGACAAATCTTATGCAGTTTAGTGAGACAAGATGAAAGGAAAGCGCAAACAAATCCCGAGCAAACAAAGCTCATATTACTGTACCAGCAGTGTTTAAAAACTAAAACAAATCTTTTTTAAAATAAAAACTCAACCCAAAACAAATTTGGGGTAAAGTGGGTAGGTGTGAAGATGCCAATTGAGTCTAAGATAGCATTAAAGGCTTCATTTGAGCTTACTAAAATGACATTATTAAAGCACTGTTATGGTAAGAAATCAAACAGTGAGATGTTTTACAGTAATGATGTACAACAGAGAGAACAACATTTTCTTCAGTATCAAAATGTTTGCTCTGGCTCAAACAGTCAGTACCATGCTTTCATACCAAGAAAGGGATAAAGACTAAACGTTTACTAACCCACAGTGAGCACTAGCTACTGGGAACATCAAGCAAATAGGAGAAGCAACTTTTCTCGTCTATTCCATTACAGGAGGAGTCTGCCTGACAACCTTGAGACTGAGAAGAGAGAACATCTATCCTACACACTGTTCACAAGCATAAAGGAAACACATAACAACCCAAAAGGCTTTATAAAGTGAACTTTAAACAGCCCTGAAACATTAACATGTAATAAAATATTCTATTACTCTAAAAAGATGACTTTCTTAGATGATCTCAGTTAATCCAAAATGCTGCTGGAGGAATTGTGCCAAAAATAAGAATGAAAGCTTGTATTTAGTCCTTTTTTCCCCCCCCATCTGCCCTGGCAGCTTGGGCAAATGACATGTTCGGCGTGGTGACCTTGCTGTGTCAGTGGCAGATTTTCTATGCAAAGGGAAGCATAAAAAGTCCTGTTCCACAGTGGACTTTTATAAATTACCAGCCCAAGAGGTCGTATCTGGTACAGGCTGCAAATGGAGCTATCATGAAGATGTGGGGAAATAAAATAACGGAAGGTGTAATGCGGGACCAAGAAAACTGCGACAATGTCTCAAGGATGTCCGAAAGGGGCAGACAAGGTGGTCCGCGTCAAGAAGCAACCTCCTCTCCACCTATCCCCCGCCCACGCAACAACATAGAATGCCGCCTAACTCAGATTGGGTGCCCCCTTGGACAAACTGGCCAGGCCACACACTTAACAACACAGTCGCCCCGAGCAAGATGCAGACCCAACCTAATCAAGCCATTCACCTAAAGTCAAGCTACACCCCATGGTAGCTCTCCCGCACCGCCATGAAGGTGTATATAAACGCCGGGGGCCATAACAAGTAAGAGACCCAGAACAATCCTCCCAGAGACTGTGATAGTGCCAGAAAAGAAAAAAAAAACTCAACGATTCAATCATTCAATCCCCTCCAAAGCCAAAACGCAACAACAACAAAAATAATAATGATAGTAGGAGGGCAGCTGGAACCAGACAAACGTGATTGTCTTTCTAATTGATAAAACTGATAACTCTGTTTTTTCAACAGAATGTGATAGACCACAACCAGAATAAGGCAAGGCAAGGCAAGGCAAATTTATTTATATAGCACAATTCAGTACAGAGACAATGCAAAGTGCTTTACATGATTCAAATATAGGAATAAAAGCAAGTAGGGATAGAATGTAGAAACAAAAAAGAACATTAAAAACAGTAAAACAGTTTAACTGGAACATTCAAAGGCAATTTAAACAGATGTGTTTTTAATCTCGATTTAAAGGAACTCAGGCTTTCCGCACTTTTATAGTTTTCTGGAAGTTTGTTCCAGATAAGTGGAGCATAGGAACTAAATGCTGCTT
The DNA here is from genome assembly GCF_011125445.2 of Fundulus heteroclitus. Classification (NCBI taxonomy): domain Eukaryota; kingdom Metazoa; phylum Chordata; class Actinopteri; order Cyprinodontiformes; family Fundulidae; genus Fundulus; species Fundulus heteroclitus. The sequence goes on along the minus strand of NC_046365.1, from coordinate 27,648,948 downwards.
CTCCTTGTTTAGTTCTGGTTCTAGGTATGCAGAGCAGGCTGGAGCCAGAAGACCTGAGTGGTCTGGAGGGTTGATGCCCTGATAACAAGAATAGTGTCGTATCTGCATGGAATTAATTAAGAGATATTCCTGCGCATCTGCTTATTTTGTATTGTGTAAATGTATTTCACCACAAAAAAAACTGTGTTTTTTTTATAACCACTTGTTTCTGAATGAATTCCTTCCACTTACAACCAGCTCTTTAAGTCTGCCTTTAACCCTCATTCATTTTTTTTTCCACGTCTGCCTCTAAGATCTGCTGTTAGTTTTGGCGGCAGCACAGCGGCTCAAACCTCTGGTCACAGCATGAGAAACACTTTCCCATTTCCACCGCTTTCTGCTCCTCTCTGTCATCCGAGAGGTGGATCCGTCATGGACGCACATTAACCGACACAGATATAAACACTCACACACCCAGGCCGTCTCGCCTACAAGAATGTCATTCCGGGGATAGCTTGATCCATCACAGATGCAGCTACACATACAGACAGGGGAAAACACAGACACGCGGCGCACATACCAAGTACACACGTGTGCGCGCGTCCCCGCCAACATGTATGTCATTACAGCAGCTTTATCCATCACTCAGGCGCATCGCGTTCAGACACAGATACACAACGTGGCGTAGCGTAGATCTAACCAGGTAATTGGACGCTCTGTTCGGCAAAGGGGGGGGCTTGTGGGTTCTGGATGATTGTCAGGTTTGTCAGGAAGCCAAGAGATTCCTGACTCGGTTCATCAGCGGCCAAAAAAAAAAAAGCTCAGCGCAGCAGTTTCCATCTTTTGGAAACTAAAGGGGCATCCAGACTCTGCATATGAGCTAAAACGCATAAAATAAATATGGTTGAGACACACATGCAAGTTAATCCAGGCTGACTTTACAAGTCCCTGAAAGTCACTGGAACAGCGTAACTCAGGACAAACCGCAAAAGATAGGACAAAAATATTAAAGGCACCCTTAAAAAATAAAAGTCCCATGATATTTGATTTAATTTATTCATTTTGATTTAATAAAACACATTACGAAAATCACATATCGGACTGATGAACTCTGAGAGAGGAAATGGGGCTAAATTATGACTTACTTTGTAAATCAAGCCTAAATCTGCACATTTGTACCAGTCAGCTCAATTCAGAAAACCCATACTTATTTAATAAATCATAGTGATGGTAGTGTCATGGATTTTCTTATCCATAACATTAATGGCTTGATTAACTGTAAAGACATTGCCTTCACATCTTTGAAATCTCATTACAGCACCGTTAGAGTTATGTTGCGTTTATTAATTTACATCTTTTCATGCACATTGATTCAAAAACAAAGGCAACAGTAGCGACATTTAGAGAGAAAACACATATGCTTCACACAAAGGATCACATCCATGCACAAAACACTTGCCAGGATGGGGATGTTGATCTCCTGGATAATCTTAACGCTGTTTGTACCAATGTTTTAGAGGATGATATAGCTGCTTTTGAATTTTAACCTGACTCACACAAAGCGCTATGAAGTGGATAGGAGTTAAGCAGCACCCCTCGCTTCAGAGCGTTTTTTATGGAGACAATAACCAGACGGGCCCAGAAAATTATCTTGGACTCACATCTATCCACTCGCATCCTTCATTTTGAGTGTCAGCTTCTTCCCTCAGCTGAAGATAGAACCGCTACAAGGAATCATTTGTTCGACTCTCTATCAAAGCTTTAAATAACAACAAAAATACCAAACAACGATTGCAGAATGTAAATTTTATTTTGTATTTATTGTTTTATCTGAATCTTATAAGGTTAGTACTTGCATTGTGCTGTTGGAGAAAGTAGATGTAAGTATTAATGTCATGTGATGTTTATGGATTTTATATCTATGCAGCAGCTAGTGTTTGTTTATTCCAGACAAGTTTCCTTTGGACAATAAAAGTTAATCTTAATCTGCACCGTGAAGCACTTCCAGAGCCACAGCTTAATGATCACACCTGCGACAGCGCCAGGAGAAGGCGGAAGAAGCACGAGCTTCTCGCCTCATTGGATATTCTGAGAAACTCTTCGGCTGCTGTTAAAAGTGCTGAAACTCGGGTTTGTTTCCAAGTTTTTGTTTGATTGCAGCAGCAAGCCTCGAGCTCTTCTCAACTCCTTGTGATTCATCTTACCTGGTTCCTTCTGTTTCAGTCTGTGAAATGTTTATACAGTTTTTTAGTGATAAAGTGCATGCTGTCAGGTCCTCACACCAGGTCCCCCCGGTAAAACCCCTGTTTCTCAAGACCAGCTTGTATTTGTCTCTATCTCCCAGTTGTCAGAGATAGTTAGGAAGCAGAGGTCTTCATTATGTCCAGGCGACAGTATTCCTCCACGACTACTAAGGGAGGTCTTTAGTGCTGTTGGTCCTTACATTGTTAATTGAATCTACGCCTCTTTTTCCTCAGGCTATATCCCATTTAAACGCTCAGCCTATTCCTGCTACTTATATCTTAATGGTCGATCAAACTATTGGCGCATTGAAGTTGCCTTTTCTTTCTGAAATTGCATAGAAGATGGTTCATTTCCCACCTGAGGAGCATCTACAGCTACTGAAATTGTTTAGTGTGGTTTTAAATCATATCACCATGCATAAACAGCCCTTCTTAAAGTTTTTAAGGGCCTGCTCTCAGCTGCAGACTGAGGAGACTCTGCTGGTTTAATTGTGCTTGATGTGACTGCCGGTTTTGACAGGATGGACTGTGTTGTTTTATTATCACGTCTGGACCTGTCTGTCGGCGTTGAGAGCAACATTCCTAATTGGCTTTGCTCGTTTTGCAGAAGTTCTCCTGTCAAATTGGGTCAGTTTTCCTCATCTGAAGCCCCGTTGAATTGTGGGGTACCTCAAAGCTCTATCTTAGGATCTATACATTTCAAACTATATACAGTATGCTTCCTTTGGGGTTGATTCTCAGTAAATATTGTAATGTAGTTATTGTTTTGCAGATGTTTTGAAAATTTATTTCCTGTTCAGAGCAAGTGTAAGCCAGTCGGTGCAGAATCTGGTAAACCGCTTATGACTTTAAACCTTCTTATATTTGAATGAATATAAGAGAGAGGTGATTGTTTTTGGGAAACTGGTTTATTATCAGAATGCATGAATGATTTTGATCATTTCAGTTATTTTATTTGACTGCTTCAGGAGTCTTGGAGCATTTTTGAAAACGATTTTATATTCTATAAACACGTCAGTGAAGTAGTGAAAAGATCAGTCTTGGCTTGATGCTTAACCTACCTGAGTGGTTCCCTCAGTCCCTGGACTTCCTCGCGGTCACCTTCAGGATGCTGGTTTTTGACTTCCTAACTCTCTACCTACCCCCCCCCCTCCACCAATCTCCATCCGACAGAATCAAAGACCCCTTAAATACCGCTCCCAGGAAACCACTCACCTGCTCCCACCTCCGCCAGGATCCAACCCCTCCTCAAACATCTTGTCTTCACAAGACCCACATTAAGCTCGCTCCACAAAACCACTTTCATAATTCATTCTGCAGTTGCTCTTCCATCTCATTAATAATATTCTTCATCTCCAGATCCACTCAGACCCAGTCATTGAAGCCTAGCCGACGGATCCAGCCTCTTTTTATGCTATTTTTTCCCCTTTTTAGATAAACCACCTGCTGCTCCACTCTGAGTCTCGATCTGGTTTCTGCATGTGGGTCAGAAACATCCCTAGCGTTATGACCGCAGTGGCCTTGAAAGGATCATGTGCTTTTATCACATCCAGACTGGACAACGGCAACTTTCTTTTCCCTGGATTGGACAACTCGCCTTGTATGTCGCCTTCAGAATACTGCTGTCCGTCTGCTAACGGGTAACAAGCGACACGAGCACATTACCCCCAATTTGTCCTCCCTGCAGTGGTGGGCTGTGTGTTTTAAGATTGTTGTTTTTGTGTTTTAAATGTGTAAGGGGTCCCACACCACCTTATCTAATAGAGCCTTTACACCGGCACATTCCTTGTTTGGGGTCAGAACTCCTGTTGCTTTCGGATGTTCCCAGGACTCGACTTGTGACCCAAGGATACAGAGCATTTTCTGTTTTTACTCCAGAACTCTGGAAAATTATCTTTGCTGTAAATATGTCTAAGATCTTGAAGGATTTTAAGTCATTTCTATTAATTTGAACATTTCTATTTATGTTCAAATGATTTAATTGATTTGGAACAGAACATTTTATTTAATGTTTACCAATTACTTTTTATGTGGTACTTGGTTGTTTGTTTGAAGTATTTCTGAAATTGCTTTATTATTATTATTATTATTTGTTAAATTTGTTAACTGCCTGAAATAAATTCCATTAATTAATTCATTCAAGTCTCTTATAAAAACTTTTTTACCTAGGCGTTTAATTACAGTTTAGCAGTTTTCCCCATTAGTGTTTTGTTTTCCTTTTTACTATTTTTAGCTGTGCTATTCTTTTTGTGTTATTGTAGGTTTGTGTGTTTAGTTGACATTTGTTTCTGTTTTTTTGTTTGCTTGTTGGAATGTTTTTGCTTTGATTTCTTTTATTTTAAATGTATGGGCCTTTACAGCAGGTACATACTTTGGTTACTTTGGGTGTGTAAAGTTCTTCATAACAAAAGGTTGAATGATTGGTTGATTGAGAAGATACTTAAATTATTTAGATCAGAATAAAAAAGCTGGTAAACACATAAGCCAAGAGACTTGCAGCATTTTTCAAAATAAAAGGTGTCCTACAAATTTTCAATTTTTTTTATACTAACTTAAAACTACATTTCCCATTGATGCGCCGCTTTAATTGCGTGAAATATCAATGAAGTTCATTGAAGGTGACAGTCATACTGTATAAAAAGGTGCAAAAGTTCAAGGTGCATTAACACCTTTGCAAAGCAGCGTGCATCTCAAAAACAATTGGGGCACATTCTCTCCTTTCATGTGAACACCCAGAATACAGCGCTGGGGTTAAGCAGCGGACAAAATGGGTCAAACGGAACTCAAAAAGCTTTGTTACTCATGAATGGACCCATGAAGGCCTCTAGTTTCTGGGTAAATAGCACTTCTTACTTGCTTAATAAATACAGTAAATCAAAGCGCATGAGGAGAGTTAGGCTTTTTTTTCCCCCTAAATTCTGGCTACTTCATTTGAAAGCAGTGAGGCGTTCAGAGGGAATCAGTCACAGAGCAAACAGAAGGAGGAGGTCGCATGGCCTGCTGCTTCCTGAAGGCTTGATCTTCCTCACCTACGCAGGTCTCATGAGGCTGCTCACCCACTCTTTAAATGCTCCCCATACACACAAAACCCACCTATTTCAATTTTCGTTTGCAGCAATTTTCTCTGGCTTTGGAACAATATTGATATAAAAGACTACAAGCGTCCGCGGTTGGGATTGGGGATGGAAGTCACCGAGCCATAGTGCATGAGGGTGGCTCGGTGATCAGACCAAAGAAAAAAGGGGGGGAAAAAAAAGAAGAGTGTTACAAGGTCTGTTCACCATGCCAATATAGCAGAGACGAGGCACAGCGGTAGACGCGCGATTTAAGTGTCTGTTCGAGCATCACGACGTCGTGCGCCAGAGTAAATTCAGTCTGTCGGGTTTGACTGCATGTAGAGTTGCTTTGATTGGCTGTCTACACCGATGCCCCCACCGTGGTCAATCACCATTTGTTTATGTAATTTTCACCAATATGATGTTTTGAAGATTCATACCCACTGAGAATATTGATGTGAAGTCAGTGGTTTATCCAGCACTTTAGCAGTGCCTGTAGCCTGCATGAATAATGGGTTTTATGGTACAGGAAATTATTATTACTAGAGCCCCTGTTCGGTTTGATGGAGTACGTTTATGTCTTTTGTGCTTCATTAGATAGCCCACAGAGAAAAAGAAGCAGGGGGAAAAAAAAGAATAAGAATAAGGAAAGAGGGGAGATATAGGAAAAATGAAAAGCTTTTAGAATTCAACTCATAAAGACAAAACATCTTTGTAACACAGAGGCTTATCACGGGCGCTTTCTATTCTGATATCTTCATTCATTTCCACGCTCTTCTGATAAAAGGTTATTTCACGCGTGGTGCCACAACAGTCTGCTTACAAGAAAGCTAAAACGTTTGAAATGTGTTTTTTTTTTTTTTTTTTTTGGAACCTCTCACCAATTAATTCCTTCAAATGGTCAAACTTTGTAATAAATGGTGTTGTCGAGGCGAGTAAGCACACTAAATCATCTGTTTTATGCTTAGCTGATGTCATTTCACAGAAGTAACAAGTTCAGGAGAAAATCCTTGACATCACTTTCCCCAGCAACACTCCCCAGCTCGTTCCAAGACATTCCAACTAATAACTTGAGCTAAGGGAACATGGAGTTCCTCGGAAAAGTTCTGGTTCTGGCCCAAGTTAACATGTCGGGAGAACCTCCAAAGGGAAGATCGCAACAGGAATTCTAATCAGATCAACCAGAATGAATGCCGCTTTGATGACAATGTTTCTTTTTTGTTTAAATTTAAGATTTGTTAATTAATTAATTAATTAAATCTGTGATTTATATTAAATCCTTCACCATTATATTATCAGACAGACAGACAGACAGACAGACAGACAGACAGACAGACAGACAGACAGATAGATAGATAGATAGATAGATAGATAGATAGATAGATAGATAGATAGATAGATAGATAGATAGATAGATAGATAGATAGATAGATAGATAGATCCCCAGTGGAAATTCTGGTATCTCAAAAGCTCACTGGTGTACAGCCAAACATTAAAAAACACACAACAGCAAACAAACATTGAAGGTTTAAGCAAGTGAGCAATTGCTGGAGTAATAAATCAAATATTAAAATTCGTTAAAAGATCAATCATTGATAAATAAATGGACTGAACTTACATGCCACTTTTCCAGTCATGCTGACCACCCAGCAGCATGACTGGAAAGGGGAAGCCGGAATTGAACCCACAACCTTCTGATTACCAGACAACTACTCAACCCATCAAGCCACAATATCGGTAAATAAATAAATAAAAACAAAAATTACTGATAATAATAATAATAAAAATAACTATGATATAATAATAATAATAATAATAATAATAATAATAATAATAATAATAATAATAATAATAATAATGGGGCACCCTCAGTCACTTGCTCATGTAAGGTGTCAGGGGCCACATAAACAACCATCTCAGGGGCCCCAGCCATCAGCTGAGTTGTTATACAGTTTGATGGCTGCTGGAAGGAAGGACCTCCTGTGCCGTTTGGTCCGTGATCGCATGGAGATGAGCCGCCCACCGCGACTGCTGCTCTGCTCTGAAAGGATGTGGACCATGCTGGCATAGGCCCTGATGACCAGCAGGATCTAGTCCAAAATCTTCACCTGTTTACTCATGTCCATGCACCCAACCAATGCTCCAAAGCTCAGCTGGAACCACACGATAAGCACAAACAGTGTAAAATACTAAGAGGCATTACCTGTCAATCTTTCAAATGACCTTTCATGTTTGACATCATCTGGGTCTCTCAAGACACTTTATAAAAAATTCACAGGGGACTCATTCGCTGGCTTGGGTTTAGGTTTCACATTCCGGCCAAATTGGTACTTCTTAGCGAGAACATGCAATCGGCGCTTAATACAAAAGGCAAAAAAGGCACAAAAAAAATCTATGAAAAGCATGATGATACGATGCCAACACACCACTGAAAAACTTAAACACCTTGTTTGTGGGCTTTAAAATCTTATTGCAGGATGGTCTGATGCCAGCACCTCACAGAACTTCCTAGAGTCTTTGTGCCAGCGCCCGCAGCTGGACACCAGCAGTGTTTTGATCAAAGCAGATTAACCTTTACAACAGGACAATTAACAGTCATACAGGAAATCATTAGACATATAGAGCTTCATAAAAATAGTCCTTATTTTGATAGTGTTTTACATTTTAGCAATAGTAATATCATCTTTATTGTCATTGAAACATACATTGCAATGAAATTTGTTCTCTGCTTTTAACCCATGACCCTTGGGGAGCAGTGGGCGGCCATGTGCGTCGCCCAGGAAGCGTTCTGGGGTTAAGGGTCTTGCTCAGGGACCCAGAGTGCAGGCGCTGGGGATCGAACCTGGGTACTTGCATCCCTCTCTGAGTGCAAGCGCACTGCTCTAACCACCAGGCCACCATTCCCCATACACCGAGACGCAGCTCGGTAGGCAATTTGAGGTTAAGTGCCTTGCCCAGGGGCACATTGACATGTGGCAAGGGAAGCTGGAATCGAACCCACAACCTTCTGATTGCCAGACGACTACTCAACCCATCAGCTTGCATGCTTTTTTCATTAGTAATAAAAAGAACACATATATATATATATATATATATATATATATATATATATATATATATATATATATATATATATATATATATATATATATATATATATATATATATATATATTAAATGGTATCTCTGATTTGCTCACACTGAGGACAGATTTATTTGTGGTGAAAGGAACAAAGCTGCTGGCCAGGGCTAGTTTAATTGCTATCACAACAAAGATATAAAAAAAGGCATTTCTATCCTCTTTTATTCTAACTTCTACAATGCCAAGACTAATGAAAGATGCCTCTGCGATGACCTCCCCTTTGCTTTTGAAATATTTGGTTCCATTTCCTTTATGCTTTGAGCCAAAAGAAGGAATGTCCTATTTCCTTAGTGATGGGGGGGGGGGGGGGGGTAAAGGTGGAGGGATCCTGCTGAGTGGTTCACACTAAAGCAATGAGGCGTAGAAGCAAAGGATGAAAAATGCACTCTGTGTCAGATAAGGGAATCCCGTGAGCCAGGTAAGAATCTGGCCATTGAATTCAAAGCTAAATAGCTTTATTGCAATGAATCTGCATTAGGTGGTTGGTGCTTCCAGATATCCTGCTGCAGCTCCGGTCCAGCGTTCCCGTGTCACATCATTGCATCAACACCAACAGCAGGTTGGAGGAAATGAACGAACATTTTCAGAACAGCTAGTATAGATTATGTTGACAGAAAGGATAAATGTTCAAGATTTTAAGCCCTTGTTATTATAGTCTGCAGCGTTAATGTTTCATAAGCGGGACATGCCATTAATTAGACAGAATTAGCTGGTGCCTGGTGGAGCCCAAAGATGAGGACTCATGTTACAAGAAGAAGCACGACTTATAAAGACTTGAAGGCGGATTTGGACTGGAGTTACAGTAGAAATCTTTGTCTCATGCAAGCCGTGGTGAAACTAAGCCAGTAGGTTAGTCACAGTCCTGACAAGTCTGTGCATATTGGGCGATTAACGGTTTAAAATAATGTGTTGGCTTAGATGATAGTACTAATAGCTTTCAAACTGCACTTTGTATTAAAGGAGTCCAGCTCATTTCAGAACACAATACACCATCTGACATTGCATTCTGTTAAGCTTGCATCATTACAAAGATGTTTCTGTCTCAAAAATCACTTCCACCTAAATAATTTATACTTACTCATTTATTCACTTCATTCATTGCAATTTACTATTAAGGTCTGATAACAGAAGGATATTAATGTAGATTTATAATAGTGTCAAATATGTTTCAATTCAAAAATGTATAAACATAGAATCATATCATAACAGGCTCTTTAGATGTTATTTAAATGTGTTACAAAATTAAGAAAATTGTAAAATGTTTAAAAATCTTGGTAAGCACAAACTGCAGAAATGTGGTTTAATAGACTGTTTGCTTCAGTCGTTAAAAACTTTAATTGAGGAAAATGAATTGAACCCAAAAGGTACAGTTGGGGTTTTTGCTAAATACTAAAGGTTGGATTTTGTTATTTCTCACGATTAAGACGCCCCGATGTTCAAGAAGTTGTGTATTAGGTCTATTTGTATGTTAGTTTTTATTATAACACTCATCCTTAATCTATGTGAATGCAATGCACTGGTTTTGAATTCTAAAAAAATATTCAGATCATATTCACAAAAAAAATGGTTAATCATTGATATACAGTGATGACATACAGGAAGCTAAGGGGTAAATATCTGAGTCAACCAGTCTTCTTGTTAAAGAACCTTCCAGTCTCTCTCTTGTATTCTGTAGAACTTGGATTTGCTTATTCTTGCTCCACTTGGTAAAGATCTTCTGCTGCTGAGTTCAGCGTGTACGTAAAAGCCAAACCTTTCACAGTAAAGACGATGCAAGCCGCAGCTTATCTTTACCAGACGCTGGCAGACTGTATCACAGTGTGGCAACTTTGTAAAGAGAATTCTTTTAATAAAAGTTTGGAAATCTCTTTGGCAACCTGAGAGACTTGCTCGGACATTTTTTTTTTCTCCCCCAGTATTTTGCAGGAAATTAAAAGCCATGAGGGGGTGTGGGTGAAAACTGTGCACACATTCTGCAGACTCTGTCACTTGGGGCCCAGGCTTGTCTAATCACAGCTGTTCCACGCCCACATGCAAACATGGAGCAACGAATATAAAGTATTGGAGCCAGCAACAGAAAAGTTTGGCAAACTTCTCTGGCCATGTGTTGCTAGAATCCGGGAGAAGCATCTGTGTCTGGATTTTTATTTTTTTTTTATATTTTTAATTTCACTCATTTAGGACTACAAAATTACATATTAAACATACATGGACAGATTTTCAATGTTGAGAGCCTGATTTAGGTCTGATTTCTTTTTTTAAAGAATGCTTCTGCTAGTGGCTGCAGTGTCTGTTCCAGTTAGTCGTTGTGAGATTTTTTTTGAAAATGAAACCACACAAAATTAAAAACTACAAAAAAAGTCTCAAACCATACTGAAAATAACTGCACAAAACATCATATTCTTTGAAGAACAGATTGATTATTATAAAGCTTGTGCATTCTAGCTGTTGACATATTCCAGGCGTCTGGCGTGACAGTCACTGTCAGAGCCACAATATCTAATCTTGAATTGGATTTTTGTCAACTTGTGCAGCTGACAGAGTGGGCGTCTGATTTTCATTTTAACTTCACCGACACTTTTCATGTGCTCTCCTTAATCCAACCGAAGCACAGCGTCAGTGCTTTCTACCAATCATCTGCCATTGTGCCCTTAATCTACTCCCTGGCTCTCCAAGCTGTTTCCTTTGTGGGAGAAAGAATCAGCGACTACGTAAAACAAGACCCTGTAATGTCAGCTGGTGCATTGGCAATTCCCTTCGAATGAAAATACACCTAGCTTAGAAAAACATAGTTAAACTGAGTTTTATATCCACCTGACAGTTGTTAATTTTATTTCACACCTTGTATTACCAACGTGCCAATAAGAATTTTGCTGCAATTTTTTCCAAACCCCGTTTTTCTAAAGGAGCAATAAGCAAAATTGTATTATTTCAGATAGAAAGAACTAAAAATAGTTTTGTGAAGAGCTAAAAGGTATCTTTTTAGATGGACTAGGGTATGACGTAACACACCATCTCTCTGTGTTGCTCTCTAGTCTGTTGTTTACAAGCCGGGCCGGCCACGCGTGTATTTACGTCCATGTGGGCAGCTCCCACTCAGGGTTTAGCCCCTCCGCCGCCTTCAGTTGAAGACGAGCAGGACCCATTATTACCACACACAAAAAAAAAAAAACTGTCTTTGGCAAAGAAGTTGTCAGATAAGGACAGAGTCAAAACATTGATGCTGCTATTTCTTCCGTGTTGTCCAATCTACCTAATATTGTTTCATTAAAAGAACATCAGAGAATGGCTCTGAAGGATTTTATTGGCGGAAACCATGTTTTCGCCCTTCTCCCGACCGGATTTGGCAAGTTTAGTCCTGGACGCGGTCGGCCCGGGGTCGACTCTGACCCGCGGCGCTTTGCCGCCTGTCTTCCCCCCTCTTCCTGTCAGCTCATTGTCAATAAAACGCGAGGCACTAGAGCCGCAAACACATTAAAAAAAAATATGTTTTTTTCCTGCGTCACTCTCATCAGCGTCACGGGTTAGCTTCGGTGTGAGTGGTTGAAATAGTTGATAAAGATGACAGACAACTGGCTTATCCAATCATATGCAAGGATTTTTGATAAGGCCCAGCCTTGCCAATAAAGGCAATTCCTATGGAGAGGTCCCAGATGGATGTGAGTGGAGCTAGGCGGAGCGAAATACATCTGGCAGAAGTCAGGTTACCTGTATGGAGGATTTGTTTAAATTTAACTTTGTAAAATGCCTTGTGATGATATGTGCTTTGAACTGATGGTATAAAAGTAAAACTGAATTGAATTGAATGACGGACTTTACACATCAAACTGCTTTTAGCATACTTAATTTCCAAAAGGCTGCTTATATTTGCGACAGACAGGTTTAAAGCTTAAGAGGATAAAATAAAGCAACGTTGCTGCACTCCAAAAAGTTTTACTGTTCTCTGACGTAGGGTTTGGCTCTCTCACACTCTTCGCCAGATTGTATTAACATGTCACAACATTTTTGGAGAAAATATAGTTTCCTTTAAAATATCTTGTTACAGCTCTGCACTACCTCTTACCTAATTTTTAGCACTTCCCTGATATTAAAAATAGTTACATTTGAGTCTCAATTCCACAGTAATATTGTCGATGCCAAAGAGTGTTGTTGGTATTGCAACACAGTAGCACTTCTGTATGGTTTGTTTACTATTTAAGATTGGATTTTTATTTTCCAACTAACTGATTATTGGTCAGAATATTGTACATGAAACATAAATAAAAATTGGTCATAAGGCAAATATCAAAAATCTCAAATGTTGGGTGCCATGACTTTTCAAGTCTCAGCGGCGAACGACCGATGTACAAGTTATGCTACCCTACCCATTCAACAGTCTGATGTAAATTTTGACATTTACACCAAGAGACAAATATTGTTAAGGTACCTTTGTTGTGGACTACTTGTTGTCTCAAATATTATCTGAGACGCTGAAAAGATAGCCCCCAACGTAGCCTACTACTACAAAAAAAGATATCATCAGTGTGGACAGGAGTGAAAAGAGTTAAATAACAAATTTCTACATTTGTACAATCATCTGTAGTTCAAAATATATAATACTGTATTTTCCGCACTACAAGGCGCACTCAATATGCTTAGATTTTCTCAAAGTTGATGGTGTGCCTTATAATCCGGTGCACATTATATACGATTACCGTTGTGCTTACTTACTGATTTTATGTGGTACAATGTGTTAAAAAATCTGTTAAAATGTGTAAGTATGACTTCGGTTAGCATTGAAGCCTCTCCACTCAATGGATATTAGGAGCATTACGGTACACTGTGTCACTACCTGATAGGACCCCTGAGCTGTCTGCAAGACTGCCTGAATGTAATGTCTAAACTAGAAGTGCGTTCATGTAAGGCAGCCCGCTTCAGAGTATGCTCTAGCAACAATAAACCAAGTAAGTTAATTCAATATAAAAGTTTATGTTGGGCTTATGTTAGAAACAGGGCAGTGTAGTCCTACTACTCTGTCCTCCAGACAGAGATGGATAGCTCTCCCTCTCCGGAGGGGCGGAGTGATATTACGCACTTGGGAAGAGTATTTAATACGTCTAAGTTTATGTGTGGACAAAGACGCACATAGACACGTTAATTCACAGTAAATAATTTAAGATAATAGAAGACTTTATTCAAATAACATTCTTTATATGCAGAAATATAATCAGCAGTTTTTTATATTAGGACAACCTTAGATTAAGACAAGCATGTGTAAGGGATAATAAGATCTGGTATATGTTATCTAAATATGATCAATGGCTTGTACACTTTATCAAGTCCCACGACCCCGAAGCGCTTTACAGTACAGCCATTCACACATTCACACCCTGACAGTGGTGAGCTATGCTAGTAGCCACAGCTGCCTTGGGGGAGACTGACAGGGTCGAGGCTGCCTTACATCGACGCCACCGGCAAATCGGGGTGAAGTGTCTCGCCCAAGGACACAGCAACTGAGACGGTCAGAGCAGGGGATCAAACCGGCAACCCGCCAGTTACAGGACAAACTGTCGAACTCCTACACCACTGTCACCCTGTGACACTGAGATTATGAGCTATTGATGAAATCATTCTGAAAATCTATTTTTTTAAAACCCTTATATACTTTTTTAGTAACTATAAAGCTAAGAAATGAATCAAACATAATACTAACAAAAAAAAATTCTGAATAATACACAAGGAAGAATGTGTTCGGGGTGTCGCCTTGAAATACGTCGACAGGCGTACCTTCATTCTAAAACAATTATAACTCTGTATGAATCATCCTAGCTGTTTAGACATGCTGTAATAGATAACATTTTGTTTTACAGCTGTTTATGTGGGTAAAACGAATGAATAACCTGCTGCCTGGAGCTTACACAGATAACAAAAAAAAAAAAACAGGTACTTTCCCCTCATCTAAAGCTTATTTTTATGTGAATGTTTAATTTATCCTCTTTATTCTTTATGATTGAGCTGAGTTTGTCTGAGGTGCTGTGCTTCTCTGACAATATTGTTCAGGAAATTCTCTAACTATACAAAGCAGAAAAGAAAGAAAGAACAAAATAAATGAAAGCGATACATCAGCTTTTTGTCAAATTCTATTCAAGGGCAGTTTGTTCAACTGCAACATCAAAATGCAAACAAAAAATATGGAGAAGCTGTGTGAAGATTTTTTTTTTTTTTGTGTGTGTCTAGTCCACACTGACTCTACATGTCAAATGGATTTACACGGCTATTGGAACTCCATTATACAGCCTTGAAAAATAGATGAAAGCCTCACAGCGACCATCTTTTACAGGTGGACACACACAAACAAACTCCTCTGTCTCTGTCTCCCCAGCGTCAGCGTCAGGGTTCCCTCAATGAGTCTGGCAGACATACAGACCACAGAGGTTAAGTGGAGCTCAGCAGGAGAGTCCAGCTGTGATGAAAGACAGATCACATAAGCCACCAGTCTCAAGTCAGGCTGGCACAGCAGGACGCTTTGATTGGAGAAGTGGCGAGAGCTGCAAGAAGAGAGTCTAGGGTCGACACCGCCGACGTGAGAAGATTACTATATTGTCTTGTTTTGAACGAGCTTAGAGCGGTGGACGGATGCAATTGCATGCAATGAGATTTAACTCAGAAATATGAAAATCTCCTCAATTTTACATTGCTGAAGTAACGCAATGCAATTCACCCCGTCTAATGCAATTTTTCAAGACGCATTTCCATGTGCTCTGGACATGAGAGCAGGTCTGCCTTTAAGCCAATCGGGTGTTTGTAGTTGGTTGGTGATTCGGTCAGGTATTGTTTGGTTTTGGCAACCGATTCTCAAAATCATTAATCAATTAGAATCAATAAGAGTAACATTTCCATTGTTTCTTTAAGTTTTAAACATTTTGAACAATGGTTCCTTGTTTTTCCCAAAGAAATGGTTGACTTAACTATTTTAAAGTGATAACCGCCACAGTCTCAGTATATGAAGTAGAATAAAAATTCTAATTATTCCTGGTGGGCATTTTGTAAACTAAAAAACAAAAACAAAAAAAACATCTGAAAAACAAATATGCCTTTTCTGAAGTTGTTCAGAAAACGAGTTGTTCACAAACATTACTTAAAGGCTTCTTAAACGATCCATAATAATTTTATGTAGTTTTGTTTTTTTATTGGGAAAGTCTGAGAATAAACATAAACATTTCACATATCAAATAGTAATATTTGCAAAAATATAGATTTTAGTGAATCATTTTGAATCAAAGCGGAATTTCTGTATATCTGGCTTTTGTTTCAGTTGCATAACTTTGCGAATAATGACGTATCCATAAAATGTTTCAGATTTTAAAATACACTGTGGAATGAATATTGCAACTTAGAAACAAAATACATACAGCATAACCGTTATGAAACGTATGCATTTGCTATTTAAATGTTACATCAATAAATCAAATATCAAACTAATGCTATGCTATGCAGACACATTTCCTGCAATGAATAAGATACACTCACATCAGCACACTGAATGCTTGCAAGTAACTCCAAAAGGCATACCAGTTGTTCCTACCTTTGGAACAATTCAGTGAATAAATATTTGACCACCAAGGGGCTGACATAAGTTTTGAATACTGACCTTCCATTCCTGATTGTCATTCAATTAAATTGTATTGATATAGTGCCAATTGATGATACATGTCATCTCAAGGCACTTTACAAAGTCATATTCAATCAAATCAGATGGTCAAAAAGTTTCCTCTCTAAGGAATCCTTAGAGAATTCTACAGATCCTACCGAGGTGATCTGAAAAACAATGCAAATTGGAGAACAGTAGGAGAACTCAGCAGAGACCCTGATGTCCTCCAGCAGCCTAAGCCTATAGCAGCATAACTACAACTATAGTTTAGGGTAACCTAAGCCACTCTAACTATAAGCTTTGTCAAAAAGGAAAGTTTTAAGATTAGTTTTAAAAGTAGACTGGGTGTCTGCCCCACAGACCAAAACTCGGAGTTGGTTCCACAGGAGAGGAGCTTGGTAATGAAAGGATCTGCCTCCCATTCTACTTTTAGAGACTCTAGGAACCACCAGCAGACCTGCAGTCTGAGAGCGAAGTGCGCTGTTAGGAACATAAGTCATGTCATCCTTGAGTACAAAGAACAAACATAACCTTCAATTGTTTAATCCTATAAAATGGCTTAAAAACAATTAACATGTCCTGGGCTTTTTACTGCTTGTCAGTAAAAATAAGTAGTAGTTTTAGGCCAATACATGTGTTCAAGTATTGGTGTCATTAGCTCAAGGTTCTATGACTTCTCATGTCCTTTTGCTGAGGAAAAACTTTCCTCATAATGAAACCTGACTCAGTATACACTAAAACAAATCAAAGTATTCATTATTTTTTGACATTCATAATCAATCAACTTTAACCGTGAAAGCTAAACCAGTCTGTGACTCAATGGTTCTCAGAGATAGTTATGGCTGACCAGAGAGCCCAGACTTAATTGTTTTTTCCGCCAAAAGACCACCAATTTGTGCTCCACCATGGATTATCCGGTTAATTTCTGGTTTGTTGGATGAGAATTTATTTTTCTGCAGACTTATATGGGATGGAATGTGTTTAGAAAATTCAGCTGAGGGGTATGACTGCCTGAGCTTTGTGTTTGTGAATGGTAAACTGCACAGCAGGGGACTCAGTTTCCAGCCTGTAGGCAGGGAGGCTAATCTCCCAATTAGCTACTTAATATGGTCATTAAAAAACAGCAAAGGCAAATCTCCTGGAATAATACACAGAAACAAATACAAAGTTGTCTTTCTAATGCATTCTTTGAGGTGATCAGCATGAGTCAGGCAGCTTTCCTATACTCTATGAGCAATCAGAGGCTCTTTGAAGTAGCTGTTTGGAGTCAGCACAAGCACTGCGCAGTGGTTGTCTATATTTTTCACACCACTCTTGAATCCTGTGATGCAGCACATAATTACTAAGTGGGTAGTTTGTTTGATTCTTAGAATTTGAGCATTCTTTCCCACTTAGGCTTGCTGAAACAATTCATCAGGGAAAAGAACAAGAAAGGCAGCATTTATTTTCCTTATTGGTACATTTGAGATAGCTTAACATGCAAAAACCTAATGGTTTATTTTAGGACAACATCCATTCTGGATTTTCAGCAATAATGTAGAGAATGATAAGATAAGAAATAGCTGTACTGTCCCACAATGGAGAAATTCATCCGTGACAGTGGCAAAAACACATAGACACTTACACACTAGATTAGTAATAAATAACAAGCTAATTTAAAGTTAAGTTCTAAAGCAAAAGTATGAACTTATCAGAAAGGCAAAACATACACTATTGCACATTTTTTGATAATACAGAATATTCACATAAAAACACAACATAGAGGAAAAACAGCAGCTGATTTTTAGTAAGAAAACTATACTATATATAATTGTACAATCAAAAACATCTCAGAGTAGCTAAATCATGTGCAAATGGAAATTAGTGTCTGAGAAACAGTGTAAGTGATTCTTGATCAGATCAGAACGCATGCAACCATTAGTATGTTGTAAACACTTACTAAGCTTGTAGTGAGCAGCAGAGACCGTAGACTAACAGCAGCTGGGATGAAGAACCTGCGGAAGCACTCCTTTGTGCATCTAGGATGCTGTTATGTACACTAGATAGTCAAAGTTATGACCAGCTCTTTGGATTTTGATGTTTTTTTTCTTTCTTTCCGTATATGCCTAATCTGATCAATTCACTGTTTTTGTATAGTGCCAATTCACAAGACGTCATCTCAAGGCACTTTAATCAAGTCAAACAAACATTTTTTTCAGTACATATATTTCAAATGATCCCAGTTATCAAACAATAAAGTCAAGTTTAGTTTATTATTCATATTGGTTAAAATGTTTTCTAACTAAGGAAACCCAGAAGATTGGGTGACTGACTTGCAGCATTTCTCCTGAATGAGCAACAGCGGAACATCAGTGGATTGTTGCAATCCCTCATACAGAGCAACAGCAGAAAGAGAACTACCCTTTACCAGGAGGAAACCTCACGCAGAACCAGACTCAGTGTGAATGGCCATCTGCCACAACCAAAGGGGGGGTTTCAAAAGACAGAGCTTACACACAAAATGAACACAGAAGCACTGATCTAGGAGTACTTTCTTTCTGAAGGAAAAGAAAAAATGTCAAAGTAGTTGCTCCTTTAGTGGCTTCATCTTGGAAAGAAACACAGCCAAGCAAAACTCTGAGTTTTCAACTCTATAGCATGAAAGAGAGCACGTAGTTAGCTATTGGCTGGCAATTTAATGCAGCTATGCCTAGGAGACCAACAGTGCTAACTACTAAAAGACAGGGCATAGTGTTTTATCTATAGAAGGAGAACATAATTTTGTTAAAAGCATTTGGTCAGCCGGTGCCCCCTTACAGGATGGTGTCACAAATCAACTGAACAAAAGGCCAGATGTAGCTACTCTGAAGAGAAAGAACAGAGATAACATGAAGTTAAAAGTTGAAATAACTGCAAATATTAGAAAATCTGAGAGAAGTAGGAGAATGTAGCAGAGTCAGGGAAAGTGGATGGGCCTCCATGTCCTTAAAAAGTGCGAGCCACCAGAATTGACAAAGACTCCTGGATAGGTGTTGAAACGTTTTCAGAAAGAACTGAACAAAAGTCTGGTTTCCTCCGATTTAAGCCTGTTTGCTGTCATGATGACCCGGATAACTGAGAATTTCCACAGGCATGGTTTTTATGTCTTCCAGGAGCCCAAGCCTATAGCACCATTACAACACATGACTCTGGATAACCTAAGCAACTTTCTACAAAAGCTTTATCAAGAGGAAAGTTCTAAACCTAGTCTTAAAAGTAGACAGGGTGTCTGCCTCACGGACCAAAACTGGGAGTTGGTTCCACAGGAGAGGAGCCTGATAGCTAAAGGATCTGCCTCCCATTCTACTTTTAGAGACTCTAGGAACCACCAGCAGACCTGCAGTCTGAGAGCGAAGTGCTCTGTTAGGAACATACGGGGTAATCAGAGCTCTGATATACGATGGAGCTTGATTATTATGGGATTACAAAATTATTGGAAGTTCAGAACTAATCAAATGTTTGTGTGTTAAATTGGAAAAAAAATTCCTTACATTGTGGGACTCTAGTAAGTTATTGAGATAAGACTACTTTGTCTTTTTATTAAATAAAGAAGCTTTTTTCACATTACCCCATCAATTAAATGGCATCAGTTAGAATCAATTTATACATAAGAGGATAAATTGAAACCCCAATGACAACAGGGTTTTATTACTATTTCTATGTATAAAAATATGCAATATCTCTCTTTGTCATTCAATGTATTTAATATAAAGCTGTTAGCATTTTTGCTTGGAGTTAATCTCTCTGTCACCTTGCAGATTCCATCTAAACTATAAATGACAAATGAGGCAATTGTGACATGGACATTCACTCTCAGCCTGAGCCTTTTCTGACTGCCAACAAAGACGGTGATTTAAAATGTAGGTTATTTGTACCGCAATGTCACAATAAACACTGGAGTAATCTGAAACACGGAGCTGAGGAGGCTGTAATATAGAAAGGGTAACTTTACTCTTTTATTTAAGGTCATTCTTCAGTCTATGGTGACCCCGCCTCTGGCAACTTGGGGTCACTCTGCAGTCAGGGTCATAAAAAGCAAAGTCTGCCACTGGCCTGTGGGCTTTTGTATGACCCTGACAACCCTGCAGGGAAAGCCAAGTTGGTGAATGGGAGGGAGAAAAAATGAGGAAATGCACAGAGAATGACGCAGTGATTATATCCCTCCATTGTTGCAGTCACCTTTAGTGGCTCACAAAGCCAGGCTGACAGCAGTTTATCTTGGTGACATGCCTGTCATTCCCCTGTGAATACCAACTCCGATGTAGCAATGGCGCCACAACAGGTAAGCTCCCCCAGCATTATCAATGACAGAACGTCCAGAACCGTATCTCTGCTTCCGCTCCTTAATAACTGTCTTTCACAGACACTCCGAGCTTCAGCAGAGGCTGTATGGCTAATTCTACACTATTTGGTGTGTTAAAACAGCTGTCAGCACCAGATTTAGAAAGAATTACATGGATGTGAGGTAACTGCACTAGATTATGATTTGTGCTGTGTGAATTTTTACAGGTTAATGTTGATGTGTGTTGTGGAGGGCTCACTGCAAAACAGCTTTCTGCCTGTGTATCTCAGCATATTGTTTGTATTTTAGGCCTGACAAAATTGTTGATGAACTTTTTGAGATCAGATTAGATTATTTGTTGATAATTGCCTAACGGTGAAACATAATGGAGAGGTTGAAATTTCCTAGCTTGCTAAATTAGTAACTCAAGCTAACTTTACCTTTCAGGTGTTTGTGTTGCATTCTATTAATACTAGTTCTGCTTTTTCTAATTTTGTGTTGATTGTTGCTTCATCTATGAGAAAGACAAAAACTCTGCAAAAAGAATTGCAGAGTAGTTGGTAGGCGGCTTTTTACGAAGCAGAAACAGTTAACACAAGAAAGATTCAGAAGCTCAAGAATAATTCAGAGGAGCAATTTATCATTTGTTAGCCAAATCACCAACACACCGTTAACATAATTTCAGCATCTAAATTAAGGGATCCAATGACTACAAAGATATTATGTATTTGGGGTGAGACAGATGTAATGCTAAATGAGATTATAGAAGGAATAGTCTCCTGACAAAATGTCCTTTAATTGTTGGAGGTAAGAGCTCCACTAATCTCCAAGTAATTTCTTTTCTTATTTTGTGCAGATTCCAAGTAGCACAACAGCAGACCTTTTATTTTCATTTTACACCTAAATGAATACTTTAGGAAAGAAAAAAAAAATGACCATGTTTGCCCTCTAACATTTTCTTAAACATGTCTCTGTGTGCATACCAGGTGTTTTGTATACTGTATGGCCAGACTGACATTTAAACGTGCATTAGAAGTTTGCAGGAACAGCGGTTGAAACTGTGCAGGTGTCAGATGTGAGCACTGACCCCCGGCTGACAGCTGGTGCGGCTGGTTGGGAAACGTTGTCCCCATCAGGTAAAACCTCGGTCTGAATCTTGTCGGCACAGCTGTGCTCCTTAAAAGAAGGACAGGACGAGTATGGTAAGTGGGGGGAGGGGGGGGGGGTTGAGAACACAGTAAGCATCTTCAATGACTTCTTTTTCTTTTTTTTGGCACAACAGATGTATTCCTTTTCTTCCATTTACTAGTGCTTTGACTGCAAAGAAAATGTAAGTATATAGTTGGAAAATTATCAAGAAGAAGATGTATGTCTAATTAACATATTTCCAGCATCAAAAATAGTTTTTAGTGTAACAAGCTGTGATCTGGTGGGTGCAGAAATGTCACTTGTGGCTACTCACATTTAAATTTGTGTTGTTGTTTTTTTGTTATTGCAAATGCATTTGAATTCAGAAGATACTGCAGTTAAATAAGGCTTTGTGGGAACATGCTATAAATAGAAATTGTTCTTCCTGGTAACTGATGTAGACTCTTGTGACCTTTACAACTTTGCTGCCGGATTTTCAAAACTTAATTTGTTTTTCTTCGGTTTCTAACATCTTTCACTGCAAGGTGTTAAGAAAAGTGGGCATAGCAATTTCTAATCTTGACTGAAGGCAAATCATTTTTTTTAGAGCTTATTTGTTGGGAAGGCAACCGTGGAAAGTAAACATTTTTTTCCATTATGTAATTTTAAATTGGAGTAAGTTTTCTCACTTACCTTTTCTCCTTATTTTACCTGACATTTGAGTTCTAACAAAAATATAAGCTTACAGTGCCTGATACAGTTATTGGCATGCCTGGTAAAGATGTGAAAAAGGTATTAAAATTAATTATACTATAGAAATTAAACCCAAAGTCACGACACTTATGAAAATTTCAAACATTTCCAGACAGAAAATTTCCGGATTTGGTAAATTTTTGGCTAATGCCGGGTTCAAACTACAGAATAATTTTCCTGATTTTTGCCCTAAACTCCCCCCTAAGACACACCCCGA
The DNA here is from genome assembly GCF_011125445.2 of Fundulus heteroclitus. Taxonomy (NCBI): domain Eukaryota; kingdom Metazoa; phylum Chordata; class Actinopteri; order Cyprinodontiformes; family Fundulidae; genus Fundulus; species Fundulus heteroclitus. The sequence goes on along the minus strand of NC_046365.1, from coordinate 27,626,500 downwards.
TTATCAGCATGGCTCTCAAGATAAACTTATGAGATATTGCTGCGGTGTGGTGTTTAAAGTGTCCTACAGGCCGCTCAGTAAAATGCTGGGACCGCTCAGACCTCAAATCAGGCATATTCAACGTGTTGGATTTTCTTGGCCCGATATCCTAGCATGTCTGGTGTTCCCAAGGGACAAAAAAGCACGTTTCATGTTAAAACTGTAGGTTAGGAAACATAGAAGACAGGAATGCCCCCCCCCCCCTGCCATTTTCTGCCTTATAATCTAAAAACCCCAAAGTGGATTTAACTTTTTAAGGTAATCATCAGTCAGTTTGCACTGTACCATAATTAACTTTCAATCTCATAAAATCCAACTTTGAAATTCTTGTAAAATCTGTGGGGCAAAATCTCATTTTGAGCAATGGGCTACATCTTGGTCCATCCATCCATCCATTCTCTTCGTCTTAACCGGGGTCGGGTCGCGGGGGTGGAAGCTTCAGTAGGGAGACCCAGACGTCCCTCTCCCCAGCCACCTAGGCCAGCTCCTCCGGGGAATCCCAAGGCGTTCCCAGGCCAGCAGAGAGACATAGTCCCTCCAGGGTGTCCTGGGTCTCCCCCTGCGTCTCTTCCCGGTGGGACGTCCCCGGAACACCTCACCAGGGAGCTCCATCTTCCCCTCAATCGTGAACAAGACCCCAAGATACTTGGTGTCTGCCGCAACCTTTAGACACTAACCTTGTTCCAATTGGTTATTTAGGGTGAACAAAAGCAAAAACAAAAGCCTTGTATTGTCTACCAACAGAGATGTAAACATGTGGAGTTAATTAATACTACAGACACAGAAACCATGTAGTATCAGGTGATACCAGGATTTTACTCGCAGCAACAAACAACAGAGGTGTTTGGCATGAAACAAAGGCTGAATATATGTAAAAGCACTGCACTGTTTGAGCCCGCTTCTCTTCTAAAGGCACTGAGAACCTTGAATGAAAATTACTTTTTATTGAGTCTTTCAGCAGTATGATGTTCCAAAACATATACTCCAGCAGATGTAAAAATGTGTGTCCAGATGCATCAGTCTACAGGTCTGAATCCTACAGAGAGTCTTTGTGGTCTGCTGAAGAAATGAGAGAATTTCCCACTCAGGATTGTGGACGATCTAGTGAGACTGTGCAAAGGTGATGGTAAAAGATCCCCCTCCCTGTACACTCCAACCTCGTGAAATACTGCAGGAGAACAACAAGTGCTTTTCCTTTTGGCAAAACGTGTTGTACACACTCGTAACTGTAGGAGTACCTACAACTGTGCCAACGGAGATTAATTAGAAAACATGTTGTTCATGCATGTTACATGTGCAGGGTTTAATTATCACAAGCCAGAATGAGAAGTGATTAAAATGAGCCTTGTTTTATTTCTAAATGCTTCCCTTATTTCTTTGATTTTATGAGAGCAAAACGTCCCGTATCTTTTTCCTCTCTGTTGTTTTGGAGTTTTGGACGTCGGAGAATGAGCGGCCTTCTTTATCTGTTCTGTGGAGGAAGCAGTAGATTTCCCCCGCAGATCCAGCCTCCAGAACATAAGGTATACATTTAATGTTAAGACCCTGGGAGTTTTGTTTGGTGATTTAGCTGCTGCAGTTAAGCTAATGTCTGACATGCAAGGATGGTGGGTCCGGTGACTAGCAGTCAGGTCACTGGGTCAAGTGCTGGCAAATTCAGGACATCTGGAGGAAGAAATCCCCGGACTTTTCTGCCTCGAGTCTGTTATGCAAGATCAGAATTACAGTTCGCACCAGATTTCCCCCCCACTCCCCCTCCTTGTCTGTCAGTACTGGTTGGATCTGTTGGTTGGTCCGATGTACACGAGCAGGAGAACAGCTGGTTCATGTTGTGCTCTGGCGTCAGGCCTACTCTCTCAGGATTGTGTGTGGGTGTAAATCTTGAAGGAGATGCACTTTCCAAGTCTTCGCATGACCCAGTCATGGTGGTGGGCCGGGCCTGCAGCTTTCCTTTCAGCAGCAGAGAACAGAAACAGATGGAATAAAGAGCCAGATTTCAGTCAGCAGGGATTCATTGGGCTTTTACTCCTCTCTCGTCAAATAGGTTGTGTCTTCCAGGTCTGGCTGTCTCCTCAGTAAGACTCGGTTGGATTTACTTTCTTTCCTTATCTGTTCTCTCAACAGAACGTCCCCGTACTTCCTTCCTGACTTTAATATCTCAGCTTGTGTGTTGTTTTTTTTCTCCTGTTTACCTGCTTTCTTCTCTTTTTTTTTACTCAAGTTTGCTTCTCCACCCCTCCTTCCCTTTTAATCACGTCTCTCTCCGTTCTCATTTTTCTGGAATCCCATCCTGTCATTTCTCTCCAGACCTTCACTTATACTTCCTCCCTTTCTCCTCCTCTCCCGATCTGGTTGCTCCCATTCCTCACCAACTTTCTCCTCATGGAATGACAGGATAACATATGAAGCCAATCATCTCTGGGAGTGGCTCTGAAATATTTTCTGTTTCTCATGCCCCGGGACTCTTTATTTTTTTGTGTGTATGTGTGTGTGTGTGTGTGTGTGTGTGTGTGTGTGTGTGTGTGTATATGTGTGTCTGTTTTTTTTTTCTTTTGTATGATATCTGTTTTGTTATGAGCACCATCTGATGCGTGAGTGCTTCATTTATAATCATTCCTGCTATACAGTAAATACAGGTAATAAAGAAAGACAGAGAAAGGAAACCCTCCAGTGAGCGAAAATTGGATTCAAGTAACTAATTTGTCTTTCAAAATCACTGCAAAGTGGGTCTTAAAATTGAGTTTTGAAACAATTATTTAATTATAGTTGATGAATGTCATTATTTAACTGAATTACTCTGGAAACGTTCAAATCTAAATCTATTTAATGAATATCTGCTTTACTTTGTGTTAGCATTATATTATTGTCACTGAGGTAACCTTGATAAACCGCACACTGAGTTTAAAGCGGGGTGCATGCAGATCGTATCCTCTGGGCTAGTTTTTTTCAACAACATGCAAATTCTCATGGGTACCGACGTTTCCAAAAACACCAACGAGTGAAAAGATTGCTCTTCTTTATTTGTCACCTAAAATCATCCGCATGGAAACAAAGCGGAGCAGCCGCCACGCTGCGGCGGACCAGATTAGTCGGTCTGTTTACCTGGAGATGGAAGACGTTGACGTCTTGCTTTGTGGCTATAAAAAGAGATTTGTCATTGCGTTATTATGAACCAGACATTAAAACTTATGTGTTGTATGTTTTATATCAGGGGTGTCAAACTAATTTCTATATGGGGCCACTTTGGCATCATGAAGTCATTAAAAGGGCCGCTTTCATGTGTAGAGACGATACTTTTCATTTCATAATTTCATTCCAGTTCACACAGTATTATAAAAAATGCACAGTAACATAAATATAGCACCCTTAGGCCCAGTTTATACAGTTTATCTGCAAAAAATTGATATTGGGGTGAGTTACACTTACAGGAGGCACTGTTTTAGCCACTTTATACACTTTAAAAGGATATACGCCTTTTTTTTTTTTTTGGCTCTCAAGGGCCGAATAATTTACCTTGACGGGCCGGATTTGGCCCGCGGGCCTTGAGTTTGACACCTGTGTTTTATATGATGTAGTTTTGTTTTGGCTGCTAAATGTACCTTCATACTAATTGATCTCATTGGGAGGTTACTTTTGTTTCAGCTCCAGGTTTATGGTTTCTTATATAGATACCAATAGAAATGGTGACTTTGTTCTCTGCAATAATTACAGTCCTGGTCAAGAATTCACATCCATTCATTATTAACGCGAATGTTAATTGTTTAGGCTTTCAATTGCTTATTTTGACTGTTCTTTGTCCAGGATGGAATAGTTAAACAGCAAATTGTTTATAAAAAAAATAAATAAACCAGAAGAATTAGGTGTAATGATTTGATTTAGTTTTCTGACCCACGTGCAGAAATCACACTCAGAATAAAGGTTTGCCAGTTTACTGAGTGGACGTGGCGTCAGCAGCTGACTCGGGGCTCAGGCTTGGTAGCATCTGGAGGAAGACGGTAAGATCCTGTTTTAAATCAATGTAGCAGAGGGATGGATGAGCTGAACGTGCACTGTGGCTTACTCTCATCAGAGGAGGGTGAGCTGACAAGGTAATGATGATTCTGGTGAGCAGATGGTGAGCTTTCCCAAAACAGGGGGTTCCTTAGAAGAGGAGAGGATGGGGGGAAAAACGGTCCTGGTGGCAGGCTCTCGGTGGAGGCAAGTGCTGGATCAAAAAGGGGGAACCTGGAGATACAAGGAGGTAAATCACAAGGGGTAAGTTCTTTCTCTAGGGAACTGGACTCCTGCAAAATGCTCAGAAAACTCGGAGGCCTTGGCTCTACCACATGAGTTGACAATCAGGCAACGAATGGCTTTCCTGCAGCTCCTCAATTCCCCAGCAAACACACAGAAAAAACAGGTGTGCCACCTGCTGCAGCTCAGCCACGCCCCCCCCAGCAGAGATCCCCTGTTGAAAAGAGCGATCACACAACCAGACTCAGACCAGGAGCATGACAGTTTTAAACCATCGTGAATGCTCCCTAATCCAAACACTGTAAAAAAAATACGTTCAGGGTCGTACATGTATTTGAGATGTACTAATAATTAGTTGAATGGCAAATGATTAGAAGTCATCACCACCTTCCTGCCATAATTAATTATAGTTCATAATAATAAACCGTGCTTCACATTTTAAGTGGCTGGTTTCTTAACATCCTGTTTTCAGCGAAGTCTATTAATTTAAGAAAAACGTATCACTGTGATGGTGGAACCGAGTTTCTGCGACAGCTGCTGCAGTGCTCATAAGTTTAAAAGCCTCACTTTGAGTCCTCCAAGCATTGGTCTGGTCACTGTGGCCAAACTAGACAGGCACCGTTAGAACTGCTAAGAGCAACGCTCCCTCCCTATCTGCCCTGCTGCTTATTAGCAGATAATGATGGCAACACAAATCTTTGTCTTCATAATATACTCCGTGATGTTTCCTGGACTTTAGACAATAGGCAAAGAAAGCCCTGCGGTGGTTGCAATGTGTGTAAAAAAAAAAATCTCCTTTTATTTCTCAACATCTTTTCCTAAAATAAATAACAAGAACATCTCAAATATTGTGACCTGGAACAAACTTCCTGACCTGGAACAAACTTCAAGAATCTGCAGTGATGAAAACAATGAGATTCATTTTCTGGCAGTTGTTAATTAATGAAAAAAAATATATATTTTTTTAGTCCTGTTCAGTAAAAAAGAAATTGCAAATAGCTTCGATTTTAAAAAGGAATATGAACATTTAAAAACAACTCCATGGAAAGTCTTGGAACTGTTGACACCAGCCATGGTCCAAGTCAACCACATAAACAGTCCTGTATTTTTGGAAAAACTGTGACTACAGACTTAATATTGGATGTCATGAACAAACATGTAACTGCTGCGCCTTACATAAGTATTCATGCCTGTCGAAGGCGTCCACATTTTTTGACATTGCAGCCACAAATATCTTAGATATTTGTAGGAATTTATGCAATAGACCAACACAACACAACACAGCACATATCGTCAAATGATAAGAACAATAAATAATTCTCCATGTTTTTACAAACACGACTCTGTGCCATGCACAGATAACCAGCCACATTTAATCTGACACTCCTAATTAAAATACTGTATTTATTTCTTCTGCAAAGCACTGAATCGATGAAACTATATGCAATCTGTGTGGTAAAAAATGAAAAAAAAAATGGAAAATACTAAAACACCTACATATTTAAAACAATATAATATGAAACAGGTGACGTTACAGAAATAATTTTCATACACAGTGCATGTTGCTGAAAGTCTAGCAGCTTTTTCACCTGTAGAATGAAGCTGTTCAACATCATATCCTACCCTGATAATTATTCAACCGAGCAGAGAGGTGTAAGGAATCACTAAGCATAGATCTAAGGCCTTGTTCTGCGTCTTTTATCAAATAAAGTGCCCTAACTACTTCTCTTCTAAGAGCGTACAACATCCATTGAGAACGTAGCCGGTTAAGTCTATTAAGGACAAAGAGTCACAACGGGTTAGAGACATAAATGTGATTGGTTGTTGAGTCTCTGAGCACTCAGTGCATGACGTTTTTTTCTATAAAGATGTGCTAATAAGAGCAGCTTTACCGTTAAAATTTACACTTGACAGTCTCCTAGACGTTCGATGCGCTCATCATTAACACCAAGAGCTCAAGTCATTAAGAGCATACAAAACAAACAACTGTAATTTGTTAATTAATTAGAGATTAGACTAATTGGCGGGTCTCTCGGTTGCAGATAAAGGCACACATTTATTCTGCATATTCTGCTCGGTTGTGTGATTATCATCTTGGCCAGGGGTGTGTAAGTGTGCTCGCTGCACTACCTCTTTAATGAGAGACCCTTTTTTGCTGCACATTCAGCTTCCAAGACGCACCCCCCCGCCCACCCCACCCTACCCTCCCCTCCTGCATGTCTATCCTGTCAGGTCTCTGGAAAGCATGTCTCAACACGAGTCCCTGTTACCCGGTGATGCAGGCGCTTCATATTGCCAATGTAGTGTCTTTTCAAATTCATATCTCCCTCGGGTCCCGTGGGTGGCAGCTTTGGATGCAGCCTAATCAGAATTCTCCTCCTTGTGAGCTCACGTTGTGGAAAAGTGGCCCTGTGTGTGTGTGTGTGTGTGTGTGTGTGTGTGTGCTTGTAAAGGATAAGTATAAGAGGATAGAGCTATCTTAAAGGTCTCACATGTGGGAGCCTAGGCTCGTTTCAGAGATAATTCTTGCTGTGTCGTGCAAGATTCGGTCCTGACAGAATTGGTTGGGATCACATATTTAAGAGTGGGTGATAAGCAGGGGCGTGGTGGGGCCTCGGTTTGGAGGCGAGCTGAACCTGAACCACGTGGAGCTCGTTGTGTCATCTGACTATTACGCTTAAAACAACGGCCCGATTCAAAACACCTTAATCCTCTGAGAAAGAACGTCAATACCAATCTTTCTCACAAGAAGAACTGTGGAAAACGTTCACATTGGCGAAGGAGCGGCTCGTTACAAGTGAAAACGTAACGCAACCTCATCAGGACCCTAAAGGTTTACCCTAAAAGGAAATCTGTTCGGGGAATTACATCTTAGCTGTGGACCTGCATCATCCAGCAGTGGCAGAAAAACTCAGAAACCATAGTTTCCTGTGCTGAAATTTTAATTAATAGCTAAATTGGGCAAATACTTTTGCACACAAGAGTTATATTTGATAAAACTCATTTTTTATTTCTTTATTTGCTCCTTGGGTGAAGAGGTGCAAAAGTCGTACAATTAATCTTTTATGGTGGTGGACTAGTCTCTCTGGAAGCAATAATCCAACTTTTACTTTAATCTAATGAATGGCTCGTTAGCGGGCCTCTGTAGAGCCGAATGAGGGGGTTCAGCCGTCGGATGCAGATGTGTTGGAGAAGGAACGCGTCTAAAAGTTGCACCCTGGATCTAAAGAGATTGTGCAGTGAGAATTGGTCAATAATCCCTACCTCTAAACACTCCAACCATCTAAATGTTACAGGGAAAGACTGAGTGCTTTTTAATTGGTATCAATAATTGTAGCACAGGGGATTATTTCTTAACTATTTTTTTCACAACAAAAAGGATGTACCAAAATGAAAGGTTATAAATAAAGTAAAATGCATCATTATTTATTTTATTTTTTACATAAATGGAGCTTCAACTGTTCGTGAAGATAAGAAAAATACCTGGACAATTCCACTTTTTCCTTAAACACATCTGTCCTTCTAACTATATCCACATATAGCCGACGAATTCCACTGAATGCTAAACTCGATTCTTCTGCTCTAACATACATAGATAGGCAGGCCCAGTAGATGTGAATTCCTTTGGTAATCTGATCTGATGTCGCATATATGAAACCAATGTAGAGCAAAAATAAATAAGTGTTTAACCTGCAGCTGCAGCTTCTGCTCCTGGTCAGATTTTTGGTCTTCTCCAGGTTGACTGTTCAGCCCAGCCACTCCACGCCATTCATATTTTTGTTTCTCCTCTGCTTTCTTTATAAAATGTGGTTACATCAGAACTGGCCTAAAAACAAGGATAAAAAGCTCTGCCATTCACTTCTTTCCTTCATCTTTTGTAAAAGGCTGAACTAATTACACAATGATGACCGGAAATTGTCTGAGTAACACGGTTCCTATTCAGTTTGGAAACATTTTTTTGAAAATCATAGAATTTGATTTAAATACATTCGTCCAGATAGGTGAAGCAAACGTATGGTATCTCTTACCGTCATGTGTAAAAGTTTTATCAGGCCTTCTGTTCATCATCCATCCATCCATTCATCGAGTTTGAGATTTTCCATGTTTTACATTTAAAATCTGACCAATGTGGAAATTTCTGCTTCACTCCTTTAGACCTGTGTTTCTAAACAGGCCAAAAGGGAGAGAAGATCATGAAATTTGAGTCTAGAATTATTCAGTCTGTGCAGTAGGGCTGGGCGATATGGACGAAAACTAATATCTTGATATCTTTAGGCTGAATGCTGATATACAATATTTATCTCAATATGTGTTTCTTTTCGTAAAGTAATCATAAAAAAAATGCATCTTTAAATCAAAGCTTTATCCCAAATGTCTCAGGCACATTTTTCATAACAGCTGTAGGTAAATATGTAAAAATAACGTACTGGAATACATACAATCATATTTGCACTTCAACATAGAAAGTATTGATGTATTGCCCAGCCATAATGTGCGTGAGCAATCTGTGTACACCTAAACTTTCTGTTTTTCATTTACAAACATTGTTTTCTTTTCTTTTTGCTAACCATTGTGATCCGATCATAGTCCCCCCACCCCCCCCACCCCCCCCCAAACCTGTGCCGGGATTTCAGCCAAGCTCACATGTGCGGTGATCAGTCAAACAGAACGTCTCAGAGGGTTTTTCCCATGTCTGTGTCAGTCCCAGCTGCACAACTCTGTCCAAGCAGCATGCGGCTCATGGCAGGAGCATGTTCCTGCTGGGTGCATGCAGGGAAAAGAGAGGAGAGAGGAAACATGTTTCCTTTAACAACAAATCCACAGATAGGATTACACAGAGGTGTGAGTAACTCCTTTTGCAAAAAGCCACTCTGGATGCCGCCTCTCGCTCTCTGATAAATTGTGGCATAAAGTTTTAGTAGCTTGCAAGCAGGTCACAGATTTTAGAAAGAGTATGAAGGATGAATTATTTGTCGCTTTAATCACGCCGCCTTATACATTGCTGCACTTAAGTTGTCGTTACCTGTGTTTTCTTAAATATACAGCAGAGGTAACGTCTCCAAATTGGGGAACCATTTAATCATCTCCTGCTTCCTCTCCTGAGCTCCTCTGGGGCTAATCGATGGGTGAGCAGCTCTAACAGGAGATGTATAAACGAGTCCAAAATGACTGGGCATTCTCAGGCCTCATTTCCTCGGTGATTAGATCAGGATCTCCTCCCATACAATGATGTTTTCATTATGCCACTGCCCTCTCATTCACTTCCTCACTTTCCCCCCCCCCTCTCCTTTTGTTCAGCTGGTGAGGCAGACATCAAGCGACGGCTCTGTGAAACAATAATCCGGAGAGTGTCACGGCTTTAACCTGAAAGATTTAATCATCTGATTTGTTAAGAAAAAGTCATCTGAGCCCTTGTGATTAGCACTGAAAGGCTGGCGCGACCAAGAGATAAGAACAAAGGAATCGGCTGGTGATTTGTTGTATATCGGTAAACACACTCTTCGGTGTGGAAGTCTTTAATGAGGGAACAACACTTTGCTATGTTGGGTATCAGTGAGGTGTTTCAAAACGAGGATCCCGGATTTGTAAGAAGCGACAACACAGGAAACTGTATTTTTCTAGGAAGTTCTATATAAAAATAACAGGGTTTTTGGATGAAAACAAATTGAATGCAAGATAAGCAATTTCAGGACCTTTTTCCACCTCTAATGGAAACAAATCTTTTAAATTTCTGCATGAAAACAAACCAATCTAAGGGAAAATCATAATAAAGCTGAAACAACCCAGTAGTATAAGTGTGTAGACCTTTATACTTAAAGGGGACATGCCATGGTTTTAATTTCTTCATTTTCATGTTTAAATAATTCAGTTGTAGTCTGTATAAAGTGGAACAGCAGTGGATGGGACTGAATTCCTCTTTGGTTCAGCTCCACAGGCCATCAGAACAGGTCTGTCCTGAGGTGCGTCTCAGATTTTTGCAGTATGCTGGGGGGAGACTGTAATCATTTTGTGGGTTACACAGCCAACAAGTGAACATTTTGACTTATCCACTTGCAGCTTTGGCGTCCTTCAGCTTAGTCTACAAAATTGCTCAGAGAAATAAAACGTGTATTTGCAAAATTGGTAAACTGGAAGTCCATGACCTTGTTTAGCAGCTCTGCAGCAATTACTGTGATGTAATTGTTCAAAATTACATCAGAGAACAGGGAAAAATGAACAAATTGAAAAATAGGACCCAAAAAGAAAATAAAGATATCGACCCAACACCTGGACACACTACATTAAGATTTTCTGCACTCCTAGAATCTCCATTTACACAAGAAAAATGTATTTAAGGGCTAAAAAAGTGGATTTTGCATGATGTCTCTCTTAAATCTTTATGAAAGCACCTTTGATTCCTTTCTGCTAGTCAGTTTTTTCCAGGAGTCTGCAATTGACATGGCTGTACATATTTGCCCACTATACTTTACAGAAGTTCTCCAATTCTCCCATATTATGAGGGCATCTCAAGTCCACAGCCCTGCTCAGGTCATATTGCATATTTTCTGTCAGATTTAGTTCTGGTTACTGGCCAGGTCATTCAATATACTTCAACTTTGCCTTCTTTGAAGTGTGTTTTATGTCGGTTTGGATATAAGTAAAGCTATTTTTGTTCCCTTTTGACTTCTCTCTGAGAAATTGTACAAGGGGCCTACAGTTGGCATTAAACAAACTGATATTGTTTCTGCACATAGCAGCAGGCATGCTTTGTAAGGACTGCCAGACTTCTGCTGGCTTTCTAGCTTTTAATGGCTTTTTGAACATATTTTCTTAATGTGTCCAATACCTCCACCTTTCCCATTCACTTTCTTTACCCATAACGTCATATGTGGACTATTTCTGCTTTGATTTCTGTGTATGTGTGGATGACTTGGGTTGTTGCCTACAGCTGGTGGGATTTTTTTTTTTGTCAGATGCTCCATTAGAATTATTTAAACTTAGAAAAATGTCCATGTGCTTAATATTTGCTTTACCAGCTGTATTGGGGTGTTGATTTATTTGTAACCTCCTGGCTGATATCTTTTAGATTGAGATGATTCCGGTCTTTTTTCAAAGTGAGCAAATGCCAAGAAATTCTAGTAGCATGGCTGAACTTTACCATTTATGAGATTTACTATTATTAATGGGAAGTGTGATGTCTAAAAACTGAATGTTAAAATTTTATCAAAACAAAGTTTTGAAAAAATAAAAAATCTGACTCAAACTCTTAAGAAATTTCTTGTAATCTGAAAGACTTGAAGATGTTTGGCCAGATAGAAAAAAAAAAGTTGAGACGTTGAAAGCTAAGAGACTTCTTTGGGGCTGCTTTTTAATACACTTATCCTGTTTAAGTCAGTCATGAGCAGTAATGTTCCAGCTTTTATAAATTCACAAATTGTTTTTAGTAATTCTGTTCATGATTACAACAGTAGAGGTTCCAGTAATAGGCATCTTGTTTTACCAGGTCCAAAAACCAATGCTCTAAAGAGATCCTTTATATATAGATCATTGCATCTTTGGAATAATCTACCTCAGTACATTTACTACACTCATTGTAAATTATCTTTTAAAAAGAATCTGAGACTCCATTTGATGCCCTGAAGTGTTTCTGTTTTATTGGCTGTTTTATTATACTTGTTCTTGTTTTATTGGTTGTTTTATTTTACTTGTTCTTTTGTGCATTCTTTGATAATTTCTAAACTAGGGTGTGTTGAGAAATAACATTTTTGAAAATATTATATTTGTGACATCCATATGATGTACATTATGCAGTTGGTTGTTAAAACGTAGATAAAGTATATTTTTGTTCCTTTCTTATTTATTCATTTTTTGATTTTTGCGTTTACCCTATGTGGGATTGCCCCTGTATTGCGGTCAGGAGGTTTATGGTGCCCCAGTGACCTTGAGATCTGCCCCAGCAGGAGCGCTGGCTTCAGATGGGACACCCAAGCTGGACAGGCATTGGGGGTGGGGGCCTAACTAAAGTCCAATCCTTCTCTTGGATGTTGGACACAGCTTAATCTATTTCCAAGACACAAATTTCCAACTATATAAATGAAGCATAATGTGATCCCATGACGAAGCCCCCTTAACACCCCTGCCTGCCCTGTGTGATCCTAGAACCGGCATTGGTTCTGCTCTATGTTTAGGGGAACATTGGTGGGTAAAATATCTTTGGCCAGAGATACTTTTTATCTGCCGGGGCCAAATTCCCAGTCTGGGGATGATGGCGCTAAATGTTTTTGTTACCACTGAGATTCATTTGAACATCTGCTTTTATTCTGCTCCACGTCTCCCTGCGATGTATCTTAATCTCTGCTCCCTCTCAATGTAGATATCTTTGGGAATTGTCACAGCTCCTTGACTACAACTTAGATCTTTTCAACTTGGCTTTTGTTGTTTTTTTATCAGTTTTTCCCCTCAGTCTCCTGACTTCTCTCTTTTAGCCACTTTAATAGCTTTCATTGGCAAGAGGGATACTGTGCAAGAATTTCTGCCAGGCTGCCTGTGTGCATGTCCCCAGATACGGATTAGTTCCTCTTACAGACTATATTTACCTGACTGCACAACAGGAATACTTGACATCCTCAGATATCCATCTTCAGTGGCCGTCCCGCCTGTTATAATGGAGATTGTTCCCGACTGCATTGATCTGAAACTATATTTAGAAGCCAGAGATGTTCAAAACATTTATCAGTGCCTTTGAACCCCCTGGCTCTAAAGACTACAATACCAAGGCTTTCTGGTGTCTCTTTTGTGTGCATTTGTCTATGAATTAATCTCTAGGTAATTTAACTGCTTTCTGATACATGACTATGACTAGAGGGCAACTGGAAAATGATGAAGTCTTTTGAGATTTATTTGAAGAAATTATCGTATTGGAGGCTAGAGATGTGAGCGTATCCAGATTTTAACTATGTAGCTGTTGAGTTGAGGCAAAGTTGGGGAACAGGGAGGTTTTCCTCATTCGTGTTATTCTTTTCACTTTGTGTGATGCACCATTAGCACTGGCTGTAAAATCCCCTCACAGCATCATGCTACTACCACTGTGTTTGGCGGGTTAGCATCGTCTTATAAGCTTTGAAAACATCTTTGACTCCTTCAAAGCATTCTTCTCTTCACTGTGGCCGAATAACTCAGCCTGCTTCTGCTCTGATCTTAACCTTTAAAAGAAGCCACTCAGCTTGTCCAGCTGGACGGCTGCAAATTTCAGTCCAGCTTGATGGTGTCACATAATTCCTTGTGTGTCACCGTCTGCTCAGTCCATTATGAAATAAAACTCTCTCCACTGTAATGCTGATGTTCTTGCAGTTTCCATTTTTGTCCAAGCTTAAGCCTTGGTAATCCATAGGGTTTTTTTTTTTTTTTTGCCCCACACATCCTAATCAATAACTGTGCTTCTGACAGTTTTGATCAGATGATCAAAGTTTGGACACATATGGGATGTTCCAACACGGATAAAAAAGGATAACACAAAGTTTCTGGAATTACCTAAAATCTGGGGCAGAACCAGGAAGTCAGCCAAATATATCAGCACTACAAGTTCAGCCAATATCCAGTAGGAATTGTAACAGAAGCTTGTTGCAGGTTACAGATAGCGTGAGGTTGAGGTCTAACTTGCTAAGGGACATTTAAGGACATATCGGTGGGGGTGGACATATGCGTTTGAGCCTGTATGCATAATTTATTACCCCGTGTGGATTAGAAAAATCCACACTGAATTCAGAATGTGGCCCAAAAATAAAATTACAATAATGCCTATGATGGGTGTATGGAAACAACTCACCATAATTAAATATTGCATTGGCTGCAGTTCATAAAGTTATATTGGATAGATAGATAGATCTGAATATTGCCAAAAATGGGTCTTACATCTGTTAAATGAAGATGTTTATATGATATTTATGAACATTTGTATTGGAACGTTTAGTTCTTAATAAGCTTAAACAAACACTAAGCCTTACTGTTGAAGAAGCAAATGTTGATCAAAAATGTAAATCTAACCCTCTTAGCTAATAATATACATTCAAAATGTGTTTTTAATTTCACATTCACTGTCTGTCACTTAAGGGCAGATTCCCACCAGATTCAAACACTCACAGACAGATTTTCATCTTGCTTGGAGAATTAAGATTGTGGGTCTTGTCTGAGCATGGTAAATTACCATAAATAACCTAATCCTATTCTAGGCACAAGGGAGACATTTCAATAAAGACAACAGCTTTTAGACATGAAGGAACACAGGCTTCTGTTAGAGCAACACTAATACTCTTAATTATTGGTTTCATCTTGTTATGATCCCTGTCTTTAAATAAAAATACAAAAAGACATGCTTTTTGTTCAAATTAGTAAATAAAAGTCGCTTTAGCGAAAACAAAGATGTAACAAAACTCGCGTTTCTACTTTGCTGATTGGCCATAACATTGTGGCATAGTGAATGCTTGTTATAACTAGCTAGTTAACACTAGATGTAGGGTCACTTTGTGCTTTTTTCAGTCATTCTAGACAAAATCCTAAAATATAAAAATATTCATTTGTGGGTGAGAATACCCCAGCCTTGCTTTTTCAGTCTGATAGGCTCACTGATAGAGGCCTATGTTTAATATCAAGCAGTATAACCAATGTTGTGTCACGGCTGCTGTAATCATATATCCATTGTCCTCTGCTTATTTAAGATCCGGTAGTGAGGATAACATTTCCAGAATGAGAATCCAGACATCCATCTCCCTGGTGTCAACCTCCAGCTCATTCTAGGGATCCCAAGCCATTAACCTGGCTATGTAGTCCCTACATCAAGTTCTGGGTCTTCCCTGGGTCTCCTTCCAATAGGAATACTTCCAAAAGGAGGCACCTCAGGAGGCGTCCTGATCAGATGCCCAAACCGACTGAACACCTTTCGAAGCACATGTACTTTGAGCTCCCCTTCCGACAGGGCAAGCTAAGTCATGAATCAGTCATGATTCATACCTCGCGAACATAGGTGAGTGTCGAAAAATTAGATGGACCAGTAAAAGGAGAGTTTTGCTTTTTGGCTCGGCTCTTTCTTCGTCATAACTGAATTGGAGCAACACCAGATAAAGTCCCAATCAGAAGAACCCAACAGAACCAACATTATCTACAAACATCAAAGACGAGATTCTGAGTCCCAAACCAGATGGCCTTCTTTTCACAACCACCTTTTGAGCAGGCGGTGCTAGGGCAGCCCTGGCAGAGTCCACTGCCAACAAGCTCAACCTTGTGCTGAGAATGTAGACACAGCTCTTGGTTTGGGCATAAAAGGATCAGATATACCTTAAAAGCCACACAGATTCCCTACTCTCCTTTAGCACCCGCACCAAATATGTCATGAGACACGGTCCAAAAGCTTCTCCAGTTCCACAAAACACGTTTAGATTGGAGATGCATACTCTCATGACTCCTTTGGCAGTTCTGTGGGGTGAAGATCCTGTCCACTGTCTTGTTGTTTCCAGCCATGAATGCCTCCACAGCTGTCACCATATCTTCATCCTTCGTCCATCATCCTAAGGTCCAAATCTAATATTTAGAGCTTTTCCATTCAGTGTTGTTGCTTATGGGCAGCGATCACCCCCGAAAAACGTCCAGGCTGTCATAATTTCTTTGGTTGCAAGAATTAAAGCTATTTGGTTTGTTTTAAGGTATTTCCCTGGGTAAAATGCTACTTAATGTGAAGGCAACTTTTGGGTTGTTTAGTGGATTTCTAGGTGTTTTACATCTTCTTGAGCTTGAGATTGCAACTGTATCGCATTATGTGTCATCTTTGAGCAGTAATCTAAATTCTGAAATTTGTCCCCAGCAGTTAGAACATTCAGTTATGTCTTTCTGCTGTACCAAGAAAAAAAAAACACATTGTTCATGCAGGTGAGAGGAGTGGAAACTTTCTGAATTTCACCTCTTGTGAAATGAAGGCAGTTTGATATCCTCAGGGAAGAAGAGAGGATCTGAGTTACACACAGTTTAAGTGTGTCTCCGCTGAGTGGCGTGTTCCATAATGTTACTGCTGCCAATAATAAAAAGCACAGAGGCCTGCCATGCTGAGCCAGCACTTCTACTTCTCTATTTTTCCCTGCATTAAGGACAAAAGTACAAACCAGTAACACTCAGACACCAGGAAACACCGCTAAGGGAAAAACTGGTTTGAAGATCACTAGTCAGTGGAACTTTTATGAGTACAAGTGAACAAAATCTGCAGCTGACTTTTTTTGCTTGCAAAACCACAAGTGTAGACTCACCCCTGGTGCCAAAAGAGAAAGTTCTCAATGTCTCATTATCTGTAATGAGAATGCTTGCAGAGGATGATTTTACATGGCTCCTGGCTACATGACAAATCAATGTAATATTCTGTGAAGAGTGTCCAACTTTCTAGATGTCTAAGGGAGAATACCTGCTAACTATTTCGAGAGATTTGGATACCAGATGTGGATGGAGATTTTTTCTTGATGTGAAATGGACGTAGAATGGTCACTAAAACTCAAATGTTCAATAAAAGCTGTGATTGTGCAGAAGAAAACAGTGTGAAATTTTTAACAATGGTGATTTTGACACAGGAAAAGAAATCTCAAAAATAGGGATCTGTGGTCTTTACAAAATGAGGATCGGTGGAAGAGTTTAACCACTTACAGTATATGTGATATTTGTGCAACTGCTTTTAGTAACTCACAAAGAAATGGTTAAAATTGTACGCAAAAACATGTTGTTGCTGTTTTTAATGTAAAATACAAAGCTTAAGATTATAGTACATCTAATAGATTAATATGAATAGGGTGATGGTGAACATCAGCAGTTTGTGGTATGTATTTGTTTAGACTACATGAAAAAATGTCAAAATCATATACATTTCTAACACTGGTTAGCAGTATTTATCCTAAATCAGTTAAAGGTAATTCATTTCACAGTCTTTTTTAATTTGGGCATTAAACCATATCTTGTCAATTCAGTAATACAAATCTTTCTCCTGTGAGATGTATAGTTTTAAGTTATTTCTATTTTCAACCTATTTGTTTGCTTCTCTAACTGCTTAGTTTGTCGCAGAGAAGAGGACAGATATGACATGATGGCAAATTAGGCACAAACTGCTCAGAGTTGCTGGATGGTGTAATATTTGTGTTAGCTGGAAACCCGATATTCTAGCCGGACACAGAGGTTAACATTTTAAAATGTTTATTTTGACATGGAAGTGGCGGGAATAATAAAGACAGGCAGTAGTTGTAGACAGAAACAGACTCGACCAGGAAATGCAGATGGTATCTGACTTGACCAGGTGTTGCAGACAGAACCAGGCTTGACCAGAAGATGCAGGAAGAAACAGACTCGACTAGAATGCGCTGACGTGTTCCCGGTGTGGGCAGAGCAAGAAACAGAAATCCCAGGAGAAATCTTTACCAAGCGGTGCACACAAGCACTAGTTAAACAAACTTGCGAGGGCAGGGCAGGAACAGGTCCAATAGGATCAGCAGACTGAAGGCACTGGGAAAGACCACACATAGGCAGCTGGGCAAGATGAGACGCTCTGGCAGGGAGGGGTGAGTGAGGCAGGTATATAAAGGCAGACCAACAGGTGGAATGATTGGTGGCAGCAGCAGGTGGAGGTGATTATGGTGCTGAGTGGTGGCTGGGAGGTGACTGCAACTAGTGGAGCATGGAGAGAAAAACGAACGGTCCAAAACACAAAAACAAAACACAAATCATAACAGAATGTGCAAAGAAATTAGCTAACATGAGCCAAAGGAGTTTTTTCTGCTCGCAGTTCTACATTTCTTCAGTTAATAAAGGCATGTTTAAAATATTTTCAATAACAGCTTCTTCAAAGATTGATAAATGTATGTGTATTTAGCAATATAACGGAACACAATGCAAGTTTTCCAAAGAATATCATTGAGTATTTAGAATAGAATAGAAATAAGTTTATTGTCCAAAAATGGAGAAATTTCCTAAACCAGATCATAAAAAACAAATATGTGACCACTACACTCCACATCCTACCCCAGTCAAGAACCTAAGATTATATCTTAGAATTTTTACCTAATTTCTCATAAACAATGCATATAGGTAAGAATCAAACAAAATTTGGTTTCATGACGCGCTATGCAGATACTCTGTCTGCACTGATGAAGATTCACTTACCTCAATATGTTGAATACATGAAGGAGCCCTGAGACCAGGTCGGACTTCCTGAACTCAGGGCTCCTTCATGCCAACCTTATGTTCTTCATGTTTAAACACATGTAAAACGTATTTTTAGATATGCCAACATACATGGCAAGAAAAGAAATAGGGTGTCAATAGCTTGATAAGGAAAAATTAAAACACATCAGTTTGCTAATAAAACACTTTAATTCATCTAAAATTTCAAATTAAAAATGCTGAAGTCACAAAACACAACTTAGAAGTTTACATTTAGTTTCCTAAATGGAAGAATTATCAAAGGGAGATTTATTTCAATTTTGATACATAATAAGATGTTTTCATACAGGAAGATTATTTTGCTTAAACAGCTTGGGAAAGCCCAGATGACGTTATAGCCCCGTAGGCTCCTGATCATTTAAAGCAGTGTTAACAGGGTGTGTTTATCCATTGTGAAAAGTTTAATTGCAAGAGGAAATAGCACATCTTACATAATTAACAGCAACATGGTGAAAGTACATTATGTGCAAATACAGAAGCAAACATCACAACAAATCAGCCAGGAAGTTAAAGACTGTGGCCTCATATGTCGTTCAAACAGACAATGACCCTAATCATTACAAAGGGGCTTTAGGACAATAAAGTAGAGTAGCCATGACTGGTTTCAACTGTAAATGAGAAATAATTTAATGTGACAAAACTAGAAACAGAGGAACAAATCAATAAGTTTTAAACCTCCTTAGGTTTCAATCTGCAACATAACTGGACACTTGTGATGACTGTCAGTCCTTGAGCATCGAGCATAAAGATATATTGGACGCTCTGCAGTAAAATATCTAAGTGAGATGATGTTGCCATAGAAACCAAGACATTTTTCTGCACCACACACAGACCTGCACTTAATGAACCTGAGTAGACGGAGGATATCTCCTCACTGTTAAACACTGCAGTCAGAATCAGAGGAGACTTTAATAATGTCCGAGGAAATTAGCGCAATGATGTGGCTCGAGGCTGCGCACCTTTTTAATGTTTTTGATATGATACTGTTTGATGTGACATTCTCCACAGTCTCTGTGGGAAAACTTATCATTGAGTCAAAGCACTGCTGGACATTGTGACTACCATTGTGAAAGCATTGTAAAAGCACGGAACAGTCAATTAACAGTTAATGTTCAATAAAAACATAAATTCCAATGCAGCTTAAGCAGATTGATCAGATAACTAAAATAATTACAAAATATAGCAAGTCACCATCTGCAGGTAAAAACACGTTTTTTCTTGTTGTTGACTGTAGTGGAATTCAAGATATGAACGAATAATTTCAACTCTTGCAGTAGGAAACCTTGTTCATACCACAACATAAAGGATTAGATTGTGCTTTATATGTGTATATTGCAATGTTTGAAAATCAAGCATAATTGTCTTATTTTAATTATCTTGATGGCTGTAATGTGACTTTAAAAAGGAACAAAAGTCATGACAAAAAAAATTGTTTTAGTTGGAGGGATGTATGTATCAGAACATTAAAAAAAAAATCACCATTTTTTTTTTACCAGGTTAAAATCAGGGTCCAAATTCTAGGTGGGTCTCAAGTTGACTATGAGATTGGAAACCAATGATTACATGATAAAACCATCCAGTCTCATCCAACTCCAACATGCTGACCCACATCAAAACATATCAAATTATGGCAACATTGTTTTAATAAATTGAGAAACTATGATCTCCCTGAATATTCATGCACGACATAGGAACAGGGTTAGGGAGTAGGGGACAGGGATGACATGGGGTTCATCCTTAATATCCTGGTGCTTTCAAAAATGACTCTATATATGTCAGACTCCTTTTGTCTACCTACACACAAAAACTGATACTTGTCAAATTAAACATCGAAATACCTAATTTGAAAAAGACTACATTAAAACACAGTTTAAGCCTTGGTTGCACGGATTGAGGCCAGAATCCATAAAATACGTTCACGCTTTCTTGCCTGAGAAACCATATTATTTTATTCCGTTTACATTAAATCCAATGTTTAAATTTCCTCTTCATAAATCTTTCTCTTTTTTTTTTTTATACGAGAAATGAAATATTCTCCCTGCCTTCTACACATTATAAAAGCAACATCCGATGCGGGGGCAGTCAGAGCGACTCTGACAGATTCATGAGTAAACTTAAGCTTAGAAAAAAGAAAAAAAACGCCTAATAAATCTTTCTGCTATGAGGCGCCACAAACACTACACACACTAAATCCTTTTAGCTTTGACACTATATATGTCAGACATCTTACTGAATACCATTTAATGTATATAAATTACCAACAAGATATAGACAAAAAAAATAAACTGCTTCTGGCAAGAACATCTATATAAAGAAAATGATATACTCGTTAGAGAGGCAAATTATCTTCCATGCCATTCGGAGCATTTATTTCAAAATTACCTGACATAAGCTCAATATGTATGGTTAGAAAGTTTAATCACATGCACATTACTGCCTGATTGGACCTGACTGCGCCATATTTTAAAAGCGTTAAATAAACAGGATGCAAGCGTAGTCAACCTCGGTTGTTTTGCTGATGAACACAAAGAACTTCACGCCTGCCTCGCAGCAAGCCAGCGTGATTTAAAACGCAACAAATCTGATGCTGGTGTTTCCGTGCTCCCAGAAATGTGCCCCTGACGGGCTTCTTAAGGACTGTGGAACGGTGCCCCCCAGTGTGCAAACACGCACACAGGAGCAGGCGCGCTGGTCAGGCAGGGCAGATCTTATGCAACGACTACAGAGAAAAAACGCTATTTGAACAGAAACTCAGTATGTTGAAGTGAAACCGGGTTCGGTGGCTGGTGAGCTGCACAGTTTCGTGTCAGATTTAATCATGTTGATTTACACGAAATCCCTGTTTATGAGGATATTTTATCTCGCCGTGAGAATCTCTTTATGTCTCCCCTTAAGAACCGCCAACCCTCTGACCTCCACATCACTCCTGATCTCAGCTCTTTTAATCCTGTCTCGCTGCTGCGTTCTTCACCTTTATCCCACCATATCTATAACCATCTGTGAAAGTAATCTTAAAGAAATGGAACCCTGTCTGTCAAATGACTTTTTATGTCTCATTCTTTCTATGTTATTGGAAACATGGCCTTCTTGGGATTGAAATACACAAACACAGGCACACTGTGTTTTTCCGTTGTGTTGCCAACCCCTGCCAGCGCTGGCATGCGCCGCACTCCATCCATTTGCGCTTAGTCAGCTGAAATCGCGGTTGCCCCGTCTGAACCAAAAAAAGCTACTCTGCATTCCTGTGGCAGCATCTAAAGGAACATTTCAGTTACAAAAAAAAAATAAAAAATCAACAGTGCCATCCTAATGAGATCAAGATGGATTAGAAGTTGCAGTCTGCTGTGAGCTGCCAGCTTCTGACACAGCCCACCATGTGCTGGGTAGCTGTTTCCCTAAGATGTAAAAGGGCAAGTTTTAATCTCATTTCCTCCTTCATGGAAAGGCATAATGAGTAATCGTGTTACCCATCAGCCCAGATTCGCTGCTCGCGTTATGTGCATTACTGACAGTGAGAAATGGTCTGCCTGAAATTTAACCCAGCACTTACTCCGAAGAGAGATACACTGTGTTCAAACGTCGCTGCATGCACAAAATCTCTTTTGCCTAGGTTTTCATGGTAGCCCGAGCAAGAAGGTCTGCGCTTGCATGGTTGCCCGGTCCTTCCTTTGTAAAGTTAACATTAAGTGCAAAAGATGAAAACAAAAAAATAAATAAACACGGGCATGAACTTAATGTGGACACGTCCTAAAACCAGCATTAACAAGTGCGACCGCCTCCGTCGTTACTGATACCTCGATGAAGATGTGCAGAAAGTCTCAAAACGATTTCTGCTTTCTTTGCAGAAGTAAACTGATTCAGATTTTTTTAGTTCATTTGTTTCCCTGGTAAAATAAAATCCCACATTAACAATCTAACAAGCCCACCACGGTTTTAGGAAGATGAATGGAATCCAATAATTTTTGTTATTCAAGTGTCAAGTAACTATGGTTTAAAACTGTATTCTTGTTCCTCCTGGGGTATAAAGAGTCACATCTTTTGCTGATTCTTGAAATGGAAAAGACAAGAGAACATGCAGTTTATCTTGAATAATCAGCAAATAGCTAAAGGAAAATGGCTATTTCCAAACATTTGCCTACATGTCTACAGTCAGAGCAGGTTTTACACAACTGAAACTGAGTTGACATAAAGCATATTTTTTATTTCTACCATCAAACAGAAAAGGGTGCTAAAAAAGAAGGAAATATAAAGCTCATTGTTAGAAAACTGCTGCATTTTTATTTTGCAATTTCAGATTTTGCTCCTAAAGAAATATGGCAAATTTATTTTATAAACCTTTAGCAGGGAGCCCCAGTCATTGCAGAGGCTGCTGTAATGGAAAATAAATCACCGTTTCAACAGCTGCTATGCTTTGAGAATGAACTCTTTGAATGGAAAAACAAATGTTCATAGTCGATATACTGTAGCTTCACCAATAATCTGACATTGTATAAATGACTTAAAGTATGATGCTATATGATTTGGTATACTTGCTACTGATGAAATCTGAGGCGTATCCTGTCATTGCAACACATCAAGAGTCAAAGTAAACCATGTTTGCAAATGGTATAATTTATGTATTCATCTCTGTATTAATTAGAATACAATCAAAAAAGTTAAGTTACTCCTGTAGTTAAAGACAAAAGTGAAATTGCGCACACAGTGATATATTTCAAGTGTTTAATGTTAATTGTGATGATTGTGGACTTCAACCCATGAAAACACAAAATGATGTTTCGTAGTAAATTTGAATTATACAAATAACCAATAAAAGGGATTTGAAAACAGAAATGTCAGCTCGGTGAAAGGTATGGCCATGTAATGTACCCTGTAGGGACTTAATACTTAGTTGGGCCTCTTTTTGCTTGAATTACAGCAAAAATGTTGTTAATTAATAAATTACTTGACAAACAGTCTGTTCCATTCAGCAATAGTCCGTATTTTTTATTCTGAAGCCTGGAACACATCACAGCACCAAAGTTTATATTATTATGAGAACTAGATAATGGTTTGTCTGCACAGACAATTTTTGGTCACAGACAAGATGTTAGACTGAGTAATTACTTTAGGAAAGTCTTTTTCTTTCAAAGGAAAAATGTTCAATTTGAAATGAATTTACATATATTTGGATCTTATTGCCTCATTTAGTGCTCTGATGGAGTGAAAATCAAACGAATGTCAGGTCTGCGAACACCATCAGATGACTCAGAGACTGATTATGGTTTGCAATGGTTTTCCATTAGTCGTCCTGTCCCTCCCTTCCCCACCGCAGTCCGGTCATCCATTCCACACGCAGGTCCAACTTCCCTGGAACACTCATAAAGCCCAATTAACTTCCTCGTCTTCTTATAAATATTCATTAACTCTAGCATATTATCATATTGTTCAAAACGATTTCAATCAAATTAGCATAATTAAACATTATCTGTGGTAAATGCTGCTGGCCGAGCAGTCGCAGCAAGACAGAACGGCCATGTTTCGATGTGTGTCAGAGCTAAACAGAGGCATGATGGATAATACAATTATGTTTGGGAGACAATGTGAGGCCCGCAGTATTGTTATTAATGTGCTCTGTTAATGGCGATGAATAGGCATGTCTTTAAGAGCGTTTCTTTTTTTGTGGAGAGAAAAATGTGAGATAAGATGGAGACAGAGAGGAAGTGAAAACGGGGAATGCTTGTGTGAAGCTATGGATTTATCCAGCTCAGAAAGAATGTAGACAAAGTGCCTCAAGATCGATTATACTCAAGTTTAAGTTATTCCCAACTATATATATGTTTTGATGTTTTCTAACCCACCAATTACAGTATCCTGAAGACAGTTTAGTTTAAAATGACCAAGCTTGAATCTTTTCATAATCCATCCTTAACACTATATGCAACACAACTATCAGCAAAAAATAAGCGAAAAAAACCCAGACTGAATAGAAAGGGTTAACTTTTTTCTCAATCGAACTGGTATGCCTTTTTAAAAAGAAGGTTGAGAATTCTAGGACTAAAAATTTTCTTTTTGGCGAGTTAACAGGTACCACAATTCAAGAACTTTGAACACAATTGAGCAATAGTACTTTTTGCAGAAGAAGGCAAAACATAATCTTCAAAGAGGGCATATCAATATGCTTAGGTCACGAGATCAGATGATTTATCACAACTTCACCACAAAAGACATAATTAAAAAATGTTTTTGGCAAAAACCCATGAACCCTCGTCATGTTGCATGTTGTTGTTTCCACAAATTGTTTCCACAAAAATTAAGCTTTCATAAAACACAGACTGTGGCAGGGGCGGTTCTAGATAGGGGCCAACAGGGGCCGGTGCCCCTGTCCTAAAGACATAACATTAAATACACGTCTTACCATCAAATGCACTGGTGAAGAAATCATAACTGATTTGTCACTTTTACCAATTTTATTTTTTACCTCTACAGTTTTATTCTAACAAGGATTTAAAAATGAAGGTGTTTCACATTTAGCTTCAGCCATATTGAACTGGGATCACAGTTTTCATCTGCTAAGTCAGGGGTCTGAAACCGGTGGTTCCAGAGCCACAAGTGGCTCACTTAATATTATCAAACAATTAAAAATGCCCTGTGTTATTATTTCATTCTTTTGTTCTATGCCCCTGCGAAAAAAATCACTGGCCCCACCTTGGCCCCCCTCGTAAATTTGGTCTCGAACCACATCTGGTCAGAAATTCTGACCAGATGTGGTTCGAAATTCAAAAAGAATAAAAAAAAATTTTATTTGTCAAGCCCAAAATAATTTGACCATCTTTTGATAAGACAAATAAGCAAATCCCTTTTAACTTTGGATCTACAGTGATTTACACATCCCTTTCTGGCTGAACTTCTGACTAATATGTTTTTTAAAAAATTGTTTAAAAATAAAATGTTTTATGAAGCAGGTTAAAAAAATACAAATTTTTTTTGGTTGTTTATTCATTAATTTATTCATTTGTGGCCCTCGAATACCTTTGAGTTGACGACGTCGGCCCATATGCCAAAAGTTTGGACACCCCTGTGTTAAGGTTTAGTGAAGCACAAAAATGCTAACACAATCGATATGCTAACCCATGCATAACTTCATTCACCAACTTGACCATCAACTGGTGGCACTTACGGACCTTTTCCCAGGCAAATACCTACTAGTCACACCTTTTATACTGAAGATGTATTTAAACTTCATGAAAAAGTTAGAAAGCATTTTCTTTCTTAATAAAAAAATGAATGTTTGAAGTATTGACATGAATGTTTCAGTACTGACAGAACAAAACAATCTAACTGCATCAGCTATGACCTTAAACGAACCCGTTCTTTTTCTTCGTAGAAGCTGTGCCAGTACTTGTCGTTCTCTCACTCGTAGATCTAAAATTGTAACTGTTGCAGCTGAATGAATCCTGATATGAACCCATAAAAAAAAAAAAAAAAAAATCCCCACGCTTTTGGGGTGTGTCTGTCAGGCTGTCAGAACATTGGCTGCACAACTCAGAGCCAAGCAGCTAAACAGAGACACTGTGTGAGTCATGAGGGTGTGGCTCCGTGTTTCAGTGTGTTCTCAAATGTTCGCCACAATAACACAGACCTCACAGACCCATGGACTCATGCCCAAACCGATCCCATCTGATTATGGGCCGTGTTTACACAGAGATAGTTACTTGTTGACAGACAAGCTCACAGAACGTTTGATTCAAGTTTTGTGCTTAAGAAAGGAAATGAATGCAGTCCATCATGAGTGTGCTGATAATTTCTAAATCAGTTATGTCACAAGGGGAGATCTGCAAACTGAACTAAAAAATGTCAGTAGAACATTTTTACCTTGATTACACATTTTTTAATTCCCTTTTTTTATATATATATACGTCACTGAAATTCTCAAGCTGTATGCAAACAAAATTTTGTTCTGTAAGCACTCTGTGTATACAAAATGACAATAAAGTTTGTCTAAGTCTAAGTGTGCCAGGGCTGTTTTGCTCTCCAAAAAGGAAATCTTTAAGCCAGTATCCATTTTGGTGAGGACGTTTTATATGTGCGCAGATGATGTAAAGATAAGTATATTCAAAGCTTACTGTACACGGCTCCTTTGTGGTCTAAATAACAGAAAAAGTAGTACGCAGAAGCGTAAGGTTGCATATAATGACTCTTTGAGAAAGCATTCTGCTAAAAAAAACCCAAAAAAAACAAGGATTTGAAGTGCAAGTGAGATGTTTTGTAACGCACATTTCAGGCACTCATGAGACATTCGATATACGCGTTTATGTGTCGTTTGTGCAGCTCCCAGAATAGTCTTATTGTAATGATGTCACACCCTACAGCCAGCGCATTACGCTGCAGTCGCCTTTGTGGAAACACTGGCATGCAAGTCTTTTACAAGTTTCTCTTTGCTGTTTTGTTTCAGTTTTCGTTATTTGTTTTTTTAATGTTTTTAATGTGCGTGTGGACTACGAGTCCACATAAAAAAAAACATAATAATTGAGGGATTGACTTTAATAAATCCATACTCGATCCAACATCAATGTAGGCAGAAAACATTTGTCAGGAACTGGGGTTGAGGGCCTGGTTGCTTCTGCTCCATCCAGGTTTTCCTCCTGGAGGCTTTCTGCTGGGCAGGACGTATCAGCTGCAGGTGTGCTTCAACACAGGTGTTGCTCATCAGCCTCATCTCCTGAGCTGCTTAAGAGGAGCAGGTAACCAGTCGCTCTTCACCTGCCAGAGTCCTCATTAGTTCTCTCATGTGTCCCCAGTCATTTTTTTTTCCTGCGTTTGGATTCTGCAGGTCTATTCTGAGAATCTCACATTGAGATCCAGATGAGCTTTCCTACAAATTCCTTATACTCGCCGTGCTTTTTATTTTTCTAGTGTTTTTCTTTTTCATCTCATGACTGGAAGCCGCTCCTCTAGCACAACCTGCCGGCCCAGCATATATAAAGCCTTGGCATCTCAACCCATTCGCCTCTCCCTGGCGGACAGCTGCCTGTTGTCTCCTTAACTCCATCCTGTCCTGGTCTCATTCGCTCATCTAATTTCTAGAGCTCCTGATCTCCCACGAAGACGCAGCAGTCCAGATCTCACTTATTCATTGTTACTCGTTTAAGGGAATAAATATAATTTATCTGATTCCTGGTTTTCTCCTGAGTTTCTCTGCATGTGGGTCAGAAGCCTAAACAAAGCCATGACGACATTAAAGCCATAGTAGCTTGGCGATGATGGAAATGACCGTTGTGTTGGGTCAGTGTAAATGAAAACGTTTGGCACCTGGAGGTGCCCAGTTGTAAGGGGGGCAAGAATGGTGAAAGGGCTAAAACATACCTCATTCAAGAGCAGCAAAAAACAGGTGGACCCAGCTGCAGAAAGCCGCAGCAATCCCAGCGCAGGCACAGGGTCAGACCCCCGACACAGCAATTCCGCCAACTCCAGTCTTTCGGGTCAAGTACGGGAGCCAGTCGCACCAACACCTGGCTGCAAGACGTTCCAGCACCAAGCAGAGAAAACACTGAGATTATGTGTATCATAAATTGACACTATATGAATTGAATTGAACGTTCCCGGACCTCAACACACAGAAAAGACACGAGCCCTCCACGGCAGCCGGAACATTACCAACCCTGCAGAGCTAGAAGTGAAAAAGAAGGGATTTGCACCAGTGCCTAGCATAGGCCCTTTGCATGCACGCTAGCCATAGGCCACCAGACAGGAGACCACCACTTTAGGCACAAGCACCCACATAAACATCACCCCACTAAAGGGATTGGAACCCCCAACCTCCAGTCCTCACCAAACCAGCACAGGCGCTGGGATGGGAGCAAAAAGAAGATACTGTTCCCCACAAGCCCAGATGGAAAAATTTGGGATTTTTATACTTCTTCTGACGCCAAGGCCTGCACAATATTAAATCATTGCACAGGATCCCAGGCCTGGTTGTTTCCAGCGCTCCTTTTGGAAATTTCTCTACTGCATAATTTTTTTTACTTTATTTTTAATTATATTATATATATATTATATATTTCTTTTGAACATGCAAATAAAAACTGTCAACACGAACACCTGAGGGCTAGGGAAGGTAACATACATTCACAATGATAGACATCACAGTTTCTCAAACATCTTACTGTATAAATTTGTAAAAGGTGAACGGAAAGAGAACATCCCGAGTATCAGTCCAAATGATAAGAAGCCGCATGACAGAAGAAAAATAAAAAAAAAGAACCCAGCTGTTACACACCTTTGGCAATAAAGTGTTCCCATTTTTCCCAAAGTTTCTCCTTCTTGAGCCTTAGTGCAAAGGTCAACATTTCCATATTGTAAATCTGATCTATAATATCTACAAGAAGCTATTCGGTGGGGGGTTTAGACTTCTCTACTGCATCCTAAAGTATTGACTGTATTTGTTGATCTAAAGCAGGGTTAAAACTGGTGGTAGGGGTGACAGAGACCAGTCATATACAACACAGGGAAACTGTCTAACTAAAAAATACCTTACAGTTTGTGATAACTCTGGCATTAGCGGAGTGGTAGGATCATCTGAAAACCCATCTGGTAAACGCGAGTGCAATAACGCCTTGATTGAAATATCAGGCATTATACAGAATTTGTGCACTAAAATCGTACTAAGAAAATGTAAATAAGTTGTGTTTACAGAAGTATATTTTTATGCTGTTTTTTTTCTTCATTAGGTGAAATAAATTCTTATGAGAACAAACTGATGGGAGAGATTCCATCTCAGGTATAACTTTATGTGGCAATGTGCGCCAGGATCATCGGTCAGACATGACAAATAGAAAAGAACGAATCCTGCTTGGATTTCAAATCATGTAATTGTCAGAGGTTAATTATCCTGGTAGCTGTCACACGGCGAAACCACGGGTCGGGACTTTCAGACGCAGCTTTCAGCTCGCCGTGTTCCCTCGGGGTTCACAGAGGTCATAATAAAGGAAATTATACTAATAACTTGTGGGAGGATATGCATAGCAGGTTATGTAATTGTACTCTGTATCAATCAATAACGACTTGACCTGGGGAATGGGAGCAGCGTTAAGTCGTGGGCTGCTTCTCTGGTACCTGCTGTGGACTCTCGAAGGAAAGTCGGTATTCACTAAAAAGGGCAAGAGAAATGGAAATACTGCACAGGGTCTGTGTTTAGTTGACTGACAGCAGTGCAGTGAAGGCAATATAAAATAGTCAGGGAGTCACATTCAGTACATTACAGCGCGTATTCATACTTTCCCAGTCAGACGCAAATGCCTTCCGTGACAACAAAGTATTACATGTCACCAGGTAATAACTTAAATTAATAAATCCAACACGCTTGTTTTCTAAGCGTAATTCTTAAAAGCAAGTACGACTGGCTGAATGGCAAGACAAGCCATAACAAATGGACCGCATTTAAAAAACGGGGATGCTGCGAGAAAGCAGACTTCTAATGACTTTCGTGTTGTTCCTTGAGACCGAGCTACATTAACCAGAGAGTCCGTAAAACTCCATAATGTCCTTCAACAAAGTGAGACGCTCCACAAGCCACGAAAACAAATACATATCTTTGTAACCATTATTTGCTGGAATTATGCAAACAGCAGTGAAATAAAGTAACACAGCAGCCCTCCTCACATCACATAATATGTGTTTATCTTCGCTCTCTGTTTCATGGATGTGTTTTTTTTGTTTTTTTTGCGCTTATTGCTTCGCTTTAAAATGTTTTATTGCCCCCCCTTTATTTTATTGTTGTTGTTTTTTTTATTTACATTTTATGGTTGTTCTGCTTCATGTTATGTCATGTTCATTTGTCTCCTGCTGGTTTACGGCCTATTTCCTAGAGCCGTTCTCTGTCAGCAACACGCTAAGTGCCTTAAATTCGACCATTAAAAAGAGATATGCTTGTATAAAATAATATTAGCTTAATAACCTGATCTTTTATCATTTAAATAAACTCTGACGCTGACTAATGTTTGGGAAATCAGTGTGCAAATAACCCAGGCTATGTCAACTCTGCGCTCAAATTACCAACGTGGACCTTTTATTGCTGCCGCTACTGATCTTTAGCTATTTCACTGATTCTCTCAACTCTATCAAGGGCCATAAAAAAGGTACTTGTCCTGTTAGAAATTTTCTCCTTTAGGATGTTGTTGATTTTTTTTAATTGAATTGATATCTTTATTTCGAACATGCAGGAGAAAGTATATACAAATAATACTAAGAAAAAAAAATAAAAATAAACATTGGCGAGAAAACAATTAACAAGGTACCCATCTTTCCTGAGTAATATACCTCTATTACATGTGCGAAAAGGAGTAGGAAGAAGTAAAACTTATGTACCTTTAATTCTTTTATTTCTTCAATTTACAGTATTTATAATTATGTTTATATATATATATATATATATATATATATATATATATATATATATATATATATATATATATATATATATATATATCTTGCAGCAAGAAGGTCCTGGGTTCGAGTACACCCCTGGGTCTTTCTGCATGGAGTTTGTATGTTCTCCCTGTGCATGCGTGGGTTCTCTCCGGGTACTCCGGCTTCCTCCCACAGACCAAAAACATGACTGTTAGGTTAATTGGCTTCTCCAAATTGTCCTTAGGTGTGAATGGTTGTTTGTCCTGTTTGTCTCTCTGTGTTGCCCTGCAACAGACTGGCGACCTGTCCAGGGTGTACCCCGCCTCTCGCCCGGTGAACGCTGGAGACCCCATGAGGGTCTCCCGCGACCCCATGAGGGATTAAGCGGTTTGGAAAATGGATGGAATGGATGTATATATATATATATATATATATATATATATATATATATATATATATATATATATATATATATATATATATATATACATCCATTCCATACACCTACCTACACATATACATAAATAATTACATATACACATATGCCCTCATACATATATACAAATAAAACAAAAACACAAACAAAACTTTATACCATATTTATCTATACCTTCTGAAAATAATTTCTTTGTACATTTTTTTTAAAAGGAATATGTTTGGGCATTGCTTTAGGTTCTCATTTAGTTTGTTCCACAATTTAACTCCCACATCTTTGTTGATAGAAAGATGTGGCAAAGCAGCCCAAGACCTCACTATCCGGTTTGGAGGAGCCTTTTTATGAGGTGCTACAGGTCAGTGGGGTGGTTTTGGTCTTGCAATTCTCCCATGGCTGCCGTTTTGTGTTTCTCAGTCTCTATCACGAGATTGACTCATGAGCGGTGACCTTAGCTAAGCCGGTGGGACATCGTTCCGGCTTCTTCTGAGACCTCCTGGATGAATTGTCCATGTGCTCTTTGAGTAATTTTTGAAGCCCGGCAACTTGCAAAGTCAGTTTTCAGTGAACCCAGCGTCTTACTTGAGGGATTTCCTGATTCTACAGGTCTGGTGAAATGTAATTGAACTCAACTGTCCTGAAAAAATGGCTATTAACAGTTCCTGACTTATATTTTTTCCCCTTAATAAGCAAAATAATTATTTAGAAAGCACAGTGTTCCTATTTACTAAGGTTATGTTTGTCTGATATTAAAACACGTTTGCTAATGTGAAACATGGAAGTAAAAAGTTTTAAAAAGTCTAAATAAGTTTCGCGGGCACTGCACTAAAACCCCAACTCCAGGCTTCAGACATGATCCTTCACACACTTTCAGCAGCGTCAAAAGCGTCACCCAGATGTTTCCAGGAACTGTACGAATGGCAGTTTGCATGACCTGAATGTGTAACCTTTAAATCGCACTGCAGTCTAAACCACAAGGCCCGCCGGTCTCCGACTACCAATCAAAAACTTCAGCGAGAAAGGTTGAAAAAGGTCAGACCTGAAAGGCCCGGCCAAAGTGATTGTCATGGGTGCGCGGTGAGAAATCTTTCCCTCCTTTATAGGTCAATGAGGTGTTTCTTTTAAAGGTTAGAAATGTATTTCTTTACTACTCTCCTCTCCATTCAGTCCTCAAATCTCTGCGCCACACAATGCAGCAACAAAGGTTTCAGCTTCATAAACCGGCCGCCAAGCTTCAGCTTCACTCCGGCTGGCTGAGGACTTCCAGAGCCGATCGCGTGGGGATACAAGCAACGCTTCGGCGGAGCAATCTCGCTATCAAATAAAACGGAGAGAGAGAGAGAGAAAAAAAATCTAATAAGCACATTAACGATGAGCAAGGAGTGAAATTTAATCACAGATAAGGATTTTATCAGCCTTTTGTGAACATAAATCTATTCAACACTTTAGCCTGTCTGAATGATATTACATACTAGATTGAGCTCGTGTGAAACACAGAGGGAAAGAAAAAAATCTTGTTCATTATGGAAACATTAAGTGCAAATCCATTTGTTTTCGGTGCCAAAAATGGTTCCAGAGCCGAATATTAATTTAATCTGGGCTAAATAATGAAATCATCAATATAAATTTAAAAGAATGTGTTGTGTTATCTCTTTAATGTTTTGGGGGTTTCTTCCTTATTTTATTTATTTTTTTATTTAAACAGACTAGCTTTTCAGCGAAGGTCCTGTGAGTCAATTCCGTAATTAAGACAGATCAGCACATAACACCTAACAGACTTGCTCAATTACCACAACAGCTATTAAATTATATTGGAGCATAAGCCAGTGGAAACGGCTGTATTCGTTATGGAAACTGCTATGCACATATTTCCAGCAGTTAGTAGCTTTATGAACTTATAAAAAGCTGCCACGGAGGAATGGACTAACGGTGCTTTCCACAACTATTCATACTCCTTGAACATTTCTTTTTAAAAGTCTCAACCACAAACATCAATGCAGATTATCATGTGTTGGGGTAACACAAATTAATTCCCAGACATGAAGGGGAAGGAAAATGATACACAGGTTTGAATTTTTTTACAAATAAAAGTCTGAATAGTGTGGCTTGAATTTGTATCTACTGATCCTTGATCAATATTTTCTCAAAAGACCTTTCACTGTGGTTATGGCTCCAGGTGGTTGAGGGTATGTCTCTACCAGCTTTGCATATTAGCTAAGTAAATTCTTATCTCTTTTGTTCATTGCAAAATAGCTCAAACTCAGTTTTGTTGAACGGAAAGCATCAGAGAAGGTCACTGTAAGTCTTGACCTCCATTTTAAATTGGATTTAGGTCTGGATTTTGACTGGGCTATTCTAACGAATTAAATAATACGCTATTAGCTGTAACACCGGCAGCATATTTAAGGTCACTGCCCTGCTGCTCCGGTGCGGTCTCAGGTTTTTCCTTACCCTCCAACAGGTTTTCTGCCAAGATTGACCTTTCTCTCTGGTCAGATTACAATTCTCAACCACAAAAATAAGAAATTCTCACAGTAAAATGCTGGCGCCACCATGTTTTACTATGGAAGTGTTGGGTTTCAGGCTTTTTTTTTTTTTTTTTGCAGCGTTAGTTTTCTGCTACATAGAGTTTTCTATGTTGGCCAAAGCTGTCATGCTTGTGGTTCTTTGAAGACCCAAGCCACAACAGGCCACGGGCAGATGAAACTAAACGATAGGAAAGATTTGTGGAGTAACTAAGAATTGAGCTTACGGTTATCCTACCCGAGCTCTTGAACTATGCAGCTCTTCCAAAGTTAGAATGCCTACTTCTATCATTAAAGGGACAGTGTGTAACTAATTTGGCCTTTAATTAGCAAAAATTAAGAATATGTATTACTTTTATTAATACATATTCTGGCAAAGTCTAATAATATAAAAAAATGAAAGCGTTCCCATAAATTAGAATTAGTGGTTTATAAATACATTGGTGTCAGTGCAACCACTGGGAGACGCCATGTTGGGAGACGCACTATTTCTGATTTCAGTAATAGGGGACAAACTGTCAGCCATACGAGTTTTCACTTTCTGTCTTCTATAGGAAGACTTGCTGTTCATTTCCCTCTCAGGGACTATGTGTGTACGCGGAGGGGCGGAGTGATATCAACCGACCTGTTCAGTCGTGTCCCTAGCAATGCAGCGGGAGCAGGTTTCGTATTTATTGTCGCATATTTTCGAGCCCAAATAAGCGACTACACATTCAGAAACAAGCTAAAACAAAAAAGGAAACTCACTGAATTTACAAGACTTTAGAAAAATAAAATGTTACTTATAATAAACAGACCTGGCAACAGTGCCACAAACCATTTCACACGATTACCGAAGCCATTAGCAGTAGCTTGATACCAACATGGGGGACATGTTGATATTGTCACATTTATTACTCTCCGTGGCTTCCGTAGTCGTTATTATGCCCTTAACGGTTTAGTTTACCACACTGGGGCTTTAATGCTCCACTCGTCTAGTTGGTTTAGGTAGATTACCACGCCTTGGGATGTTTGCACTTGTGCAACTATTCCCATTTCCATATGATGGATTCTAAAAATCTGGGTAAATGTTCAAAGATTGGCATATAACCTTATAACCCAACCCTGCTTTAAACGTCTCCACAAGTTTCTCCCTGACATGTCTGCTGTGCTCCTTGGTCCTCTTGATGGTATTTGTTCTTTGCTGAACAGCTGGACGGTTTGCTAGTTAGGTGATATTTGAAAGAAGCTGTGTGTTTGAGTGTTTTATGGGTATTAAAGTAAAGGGATATGACTACAACTGCACAAATACAGTTTTCAGATTAGTGGAGCATGAAACACAGGAACAGTTTTCCTTTCTCTCCACTATTATGTACTATACAAAGTTGGTCTATCACATAAAATCCTAATGCAATGCAATAAATTGGGTAGAAGTTCAAAGTACGTAGAAACCTTTGCAAGGCACTGTAGGGTTTTCTTTTTTCCACTGGGGCTCTTTTAAATTCAGAAGTAAAAATATTATTTATAGGCAACATTTCAGAAAGAAGAACTCATATAAAAATATTTTATAATTAAGCTCTGCTTTTTCCATCTAAATCTAAGAACTGACTCGCAATGGGTGTTTGTGAGGTTGATGGTAAAATACCAGTATGTGGCTCTGCTAATAGTTACAATCTTATTGGACACATTTGAAAAATGATGTCTGGATTGTTAAAATCCCACCACATACCATAAACCCATCGAGTCGCTACTCTGTGTCTTTGTAGACAGCAGCAGAGATACAATTTCACTACTGCTTTGGAGCGGTGATGGGGATCCAGCAGTGCTTATGAGCTATGCAATAAAAATGTTGTTATGCAGTTAAAATGAAATGTATGTGGCAGAAAGTTTCCCTGGAACATTCGCACAGCTGTAATTTGGGGTTTAACACTGTTGGGTTTTTTTTTTTCCCCCTCAGAAGTATCAGACTTGGTGTCCACAATAAGAAACTGAGGATCTGTTTGAGTCATCATCGCTCCAAACAGGAAGAAACCTCAGAAGGCAGAAAAGGAAGTTGTGTTGCAGCACCCTCTGCTGGTGAAAGGCTGCATTACATCTCAAAAGTGCAGAGGCAATGTTGTTTGAAATGCACAATATATATAAAAAATAAAATAAAAAATATGATCATATTTTCATGATGGAATGATGTCAGGTCATAAAAATAAGTATAGATTGCTGTTGTCAAAAAAACTCAAGCAAGTTAAATAACTGATTATTTGGGTTTTTTGTGTAGGGGTACCACTGTTTTGTGTATTCTTCTTATTATGAAGTTTGTATTAGTTTTGTATTACAGACAGAAAACCATAGCTTTGGGTAGAAAAGGACATGATTTCCTTAAAAATACTACATATGTCCAGGTTTTTTGGCCACTAAAACATCCAAAGATTCATTAAACGTATTTACAAAAACGCTGAGGGAGAGTCAATTACAGTCTGGTGCAATCTTTACAACTGTGCTTGTGATTATTCCTAACTTTCCGCCACGTTTTATAAGTTTCCCCAGTGCTGATTTGTCTGATTTAAATAACAGCCTCTGCAGACTTGGTGGTATTGTGGGAAGCTAATGCAATCATCTGAATTAGGTGTGCTGGGGCAGGAACAAATCGAAAACGTGGCTGGGGGAACGCTGCCTTACAATCTGACTCACTGTGTGGTGAAAAACAAAAGAATTGCTGGATGCCTCGGCTGTCAGCCACTCGGAGCTAAAGAAAAGGCACAGGGAAGTTTTAAAGCCACGTTGCCTCTGGAAATGAAAGAAAACACGTCTCCTGAATGTTTTATTTGTTGTTTTCGCTGACAAAGCAAGTCTGGAAACGACATCAAAGGTGCGCCAGTGAAATGAGCCAAGTTCTCTGACAAGTTTTAAGAAAAGTCGTAAAGGGGGAACGAATGAAAGAAAAGCCTCCCGGTTGGTGTTTTTCAAAATCAGGTTGACTTCTCAGTTAAATGGCCTTAAGTTATGATCCTGGGGCCTTCGGTGTGTTTTGTCTTTGCAAATGTCTGGAAAGCTGCAGAGAGCCCGTTGGCTGTCTGACCTGTGTACCAGCCAGATGGTATTTATCACTCACTCCCACAGAAACGGACACATTGCGCCTGACTCGCTCCTACCAGATGTTGAACACATCCACAAGCGGCTCAGTGGGAAAGCTGTGAGGAGGACGCGTTATTTGAAGCAGAATGCAATTTATTTTATCGAAACGGTGCAGAACAAGGACCTCCCCTTTACAGAGACTGTTTTTGCTTTCTGTCACACTTGCATGAAGGGGAAAAACCTATCCACACCAGTACGTGAAATAAATAAACGTCCCATGAACCTATACAGACCCTCTCTTCTTTGCAGAATTCAGCCACATTGGAGGGTTTTTGAACATATCTTTAAAGGAGCAATAAGCAAGAATTCATTATTTTAGATAGAAATAAAAAAGAATTGTTTTGTGAAGAAGTAAAGGTGTTTTTTTTTTTAGACTGAATATGGTATGACGTCACACACCATTTCTCTGTGTTGTTCTCCAGTGTCATGTTTACAAAGCTGGGCCAGCGTGAACGGCTGCCACTCACTGCCCGTAAAATGCCACCGCCAGAGCAGTGTTGCATAGGAGCAAAATAGCAAAGAGCACGTCCAGCCGATCCAAATGTTCTCTTGCAAACAAAGTTATGAATTGCTTACTTCTTCACTAGACATGTTCCTCCGAAAAGTGACGCTGTTTTGCTGCGCAGTTATCCTTTGCAAATGGGCGCATTGAAGGCGATAGGTGAGAAGGGGAAGGAGGTGGGCCTGGTTGCAGCTGGAGTGGAGTTAGAGAGAGTTGTGGCTTGTAACACATCTTGTTTTGGTCTACAGAGTGCTCAACAGCACACCTAGTGGTGGAATTTCGCCTGTTGCTCCTTTGAGAAACTTCCGAAGTCATTGGTTTTTTAATTAAGCAAGTCCTCAAGGTTGTGAACCATCATTATGTATTTTTTTCTGCAATGATTTTACTTTTATGCCAGATGTTATGGGACTCATAGTTTCCAGAAGTTTCCCCTTTGACTTGTGTGGTCCACAGGATGTTTTCCTCAAAATCTTGTGGCTCATCAAGATGGGTTTTTTTTTTGGCAAATGTGACACAGGCATTTGTCTTCTTGCAGGGTTCAGCATAAAGGCTCCCATGTAGTTGTGCAGAGTTGAGTCTGTGGACATCCACACAGTCTCTACAAAGGCAGTTTTGCACAAAGTTTAATTTTTACGACTGCATACATGGTGTCACACTATAAACTTCACATCAAACTGTTTTATACGCCGAGTTGCTCCAAACAGGCAACCGAAAGGACACAGCCTCTCTCTGCACCGCACTGACAGTTGTGCGGTGGGAGCCTGCTAGAAAAAAAAACTGTTCTAGGCGCTCAACTAGCCTATTCAACTTCCTAATCATCCCCCAGCTTCAACCCACTGGCAGAACATTTGGGAAATGTAAGTATTTGTCACAAGAAATGTACGCAATCGGTACACTCAACTGTGAAGGATAACATATCCTCAGACATCCTCAGACAGTCCATTCTGCTTGCAGTATACGAACAGTTCACCTGAGTATGCGGGAGCCGTAACGGGCCTTTTCGCTGTCTGGCAAGCTGCGTAAATTGTATTTTTTATAAACACATTTACCTGCTTATTTGCACATATACACTACATGCTAAGCTAACAGTAGGACACAGATGTTTGAGAGCAATATAAAAACGGTCAGTAAAGCTCCCGGCCCTGCGACTGTGAAGTTGCACCCCGCAACGCGTGTATGGTTGACTAAATAAATACTGAAGCAACGAAACAACAAACCTCATCTTAAGAAATGGCTTTATAGTCCTTTCCAGACCGAAATGTCGGTGACTTTGTTTCTCTTGGAGATCTTTTAGCCTACCTCATAATTGTTGATGGCTTTGCAGCAATCCCTTATACTGAGCATGCATGAAGCGACAGTGGAGAAGAAAACGCCCCTTTAACAGGGAGGAGAACCTCCAGCAGAACCAGAACCAGGCTCAGTGTGAACGCTCATCTGCCTCGACCCACTGGGGGTTAGAGAAGACAGAGCAGAGACACAGAAAGCTCAGAAGCACACATTGACCCAGGAGTACTTTCTGTTATTTGATAATAGTGGATGATCTGCCTCCCCTGATGATGTCACAGCTAACAGAACGCCAAACCAGGTGAGTCTGGGGCTGTTACATTGTTCTGCTTCTTCATGCTTGAACTGCTAGTTTTTAGGAAGCACAAACTGTGAGCCAAGTCTTCTGGTTTTTATTTCACCTCTGAAATACAACACAAAGCGGCGCTTGTTTCGTTAAGGTTCGGGCATCCGATGCTTTTGGATTGTTTTCTTATAAAACTCCAAGTGATTGAAATGTGCGATAAAGAATCTGTAAAACTAATTTAAGACATCTCTAAAAAATCTCATCCTCCTGTCCAAACCAGAAAACAGACAATTACTGCTTTAATTTGAGATGCTTTGCTCACAGAAGAGACAGTTGGAACTTAGCTGGTATTTGTTGTACTGCCTTTGCAGAAATCCTGAGCTTTAAAGATTGAACGTCCAAAACGTGAGCAAATTAAAGAAAACAGAGGGACTGTTTTATCGGCAGCTGGGACATAAAGTTGAATGATTGTTTCATACGTAGGTGTCCTTCCATTTACTCCTACAGTTCAGCCGTCAATTACAGCTTTGCTGCGATGGAAAAGGGGGGCAGAGCAGTTCAGCCAGTTTTAACTGGAAGATTTCTGCTTGCTGTGTTGAGGTCAACAGAACTTTCTCTGAACTACCAGCTGAGCCCAAGGTCAGTGAAGGGGCATTGTGGTCACCAGGGCAGCTTCAGCTGGAGCAATGCAATTAAAATAGTTGCACTGTTCACCTGGACAGCGCTAAAGCAGCAGAGACTTTCATCCATGCAAAAAATTAAAAAAAAAAGTCCCACTAACAGAGAGAAATATAAATATCCAACCCAGCTAATATTTAGCTTATGTCCCATGGAAAAGTTTAAATCAACAGCTTTTTGAAGCCAACAATAAGATTGCTGTATGATTATGGCCGATCATTTGACCGCTCACCTTGGCCGGGGTGAAGGAAATATTTTAATTGGTCTTGGCACGGGTTCAGCTTTTAAAAATAGTCTTCAAATGTTACGTATTACTGCGGTTGGTGCTTTCAGAAGGCCATTCCAGAAGTTTAGTGTTGTTCTGCTTCATCCACAACTACAGCGGCGTGTAAAAGTATATATACCCCTAGAACTTTTCCACATTTTGTCACAATGCAACCACAAACATAAATATGTTTTATTGGACTCTTATGCAAAAGACCAACACTAAGTTCACAGTTGTGAAGTAGAAAGAAAATTAGACATGATTTAAAAAATTATTTTACAAATAAAAAACTGAATGGTGTTTGTGGAAAAGTACTAAGCCTCCTTTTCTCTGAGTTGAACCAAAAGCTTTTAAAAGTTGCCTGATGATTGCTAATGACTGAATAGATCTAATCTCAGTACAACAAATACAGCCCCATAGGGTGGATAAATAATAATTGGGAGCAAACAGCATCATGAAGTCAAAGGAACAAACAAGACAAGTCAGGGATAAAGTTGTGGAGAAGTTTGAAGCAGGCTTGGGCTATGAAAAGATTTCCTGGGCTTTGACCACCTCACTGCTCAATCCATCATCTGTAAACAGAAATTGTATGGCACAGCTGTAACCATACCAAGACAAGGCTGTCACACCTAAACTTATAGGCCCAACAAGGAGAGGCCAAGAGGCCCATGGTGACTCTGGATGAACTGCAGAGATCCACAGCTCAGGTGGAGGAATCTGTCCACAGAACCACTAATAATCATACACAACTGTGGCCTTTATGGAAGAGTGGCAAGAAGAAATCCATAAGAAGTCCTGTTTGCAGTTGGCCAGAAGCCGTGTTGCACACACAGCAAACATGTGGAAGAAGGTGCAACACTGCACATCACTGCACACAGCATCCCCACAGACAGATATGATGGTGGCAGAGTCATGCTCTGGGAGTGCTTCTCTTCACCAGGGAAGAGGGTCAGAGTTGATGGGAAGCTGGATGGAACCAAATACAGGGCAATCTTGGAAGAAAATCTGTTAGAGTCAGCAGCGGAGGGTCACCTTCCAGCAGGACAACGACCCTAAACATAAAGCCAGGGCTACAAGAGAATGGTTTATGTATTAGAATGGCCTAGTCAAAGTCCAGACCTAAACCCAATTAATAATCTGTGGCAAGATCTGAAAACTGCTGCTCACAAACACTCACCATCTAATTTGAATGAGCTTGAGTTGTTTGCTAAGAAGAAAGGGCGAAGAGAGAAGGTAGAGGCGTACCCTCAAAGACTTCCAGCTGTAGTTGCAGAAAAAGGTGGTTTTCACAAAGTATTGACTCATGAGGGCTGAATACTTTTGCACAATGCCCTTTTAATTTTTTATAGGTAAAAAAAAGTTATGTATAATTTTCTTTCTAATTCACAATTACCACTTTGTGTTGATCTTTCACATAAAATTGATCAGAGGGGAGTGGTGGCCTAGTTGGTTAGAGCAGCGCGCTTGCGCTCTGAGAAGGTTGCAAGTACCCGGTTCGATCCCCAGTGCCTGCACTCTGGGTCCCTGAGCAAGACCCTTAACCCCTGATTGCTCCCCAGGCGCCGCACATGACAGCCCACTGCTCCCCAAGGGGATGGGTTAAGATGCAGAGGTGAATTTCTCCATTGTGAGATCAATAAAATTCAATAATTATTATTTAATTCCAATAACACATTAAAGATGACAACATTTTTGTGTTGTGGTTGTAATGAGAGAGTATGCGGAAAAGTTAAAGGGGTATGAATACTTTTGCATACTTTTGTATGATGGTCCTGTTGGAAACGCCCCCATGTAGCTATTGATTATCATTTTATTCACCTTGTCCATTAAAGAGAAACACCCCTGATAGCATTATGCTACCACCACCAACTTGGTAGAGTTTCTAGGTTTGAACTCCTCATCTAAAGTCCTCAAAACATATATCCTGCTGTTTCAGAATTTTTGATGCTGAATAAATAATTTTTTTTCATTGAAAAACTATTTATTGAGCCTTTAAGGGCGATTTTATATCATATAATATCAACGTCGAACTTAGAGTTGTGCGCCACATCAGCAGAAACAAAAGTCAATTTCTCTTAATAGGTTATATGAAAACGTCTGTCCTTTAACTGGGAGGACTTTCAGAGGAACAACTTAAAAACAAACATCAAGCTGAAATTTCCACTTGGAAAAAAAAGTAGAAAATCTTTTTTTGTGTGATCCTGGCCACTATTAGGAAGTTATAATTACACCATCGGGTCAGTTCCTCTAATTACAAACCAGAACTACTCTTCAAAAGTTCAAAATGGTGCCAAACGTAAGGAAACATGTGCTTTTCTTGATTTTGCTTTTTGTCCTCCTGTACATACGCCCTGCTCTGCTACTCAGCGTGTTTATTCGTCTAACCAACCCTAACTAAAAACCCATCTGGAGCAAAACAACTTCGGCCAGCCTGCAATTTCACTCATCTTATGTGGTCGCAGATGCACAACCGTCTTCTGGCGAACATGCCTCATTAGCACGTGGACTGTGGCTGTTATTTTTCCTAACTTTAAGAATACGAAAGTTGGAAAACATATGTGCACCTGTATTTATCGCTAGAAAGCTCGAGTATACACGATAAATTGGAAGTGTTTGTTTTCCTTACCTGGAAGAAATTGCAATTCTTTAATTCATTAAAAAAAATATTACACCTTCCCCTTCGCGCTATAATATTTAGCACTCCAACATCTTCACAGAGTAAGGACTCTTTAGCCGAAGCGGAAGTTCAGCAGCGGTTGCCATGACAAGTGCAGGAACCCCGCGACATTACAACATATTCTGTCATTTTTGTGACTGTGTTTTATTCTGTCAGGCACTGTCGCTTTTTCATAGCTTGACTCGGCCTAAAGTAGAAGATGTTATGGCAAACGTTACACCCGCGATGCGAACATAAAAATGTTAAAAACTTCCCTGACCTCCTAAACTGCTACTAGTAATAATCATTACTTTACAGGTTAAATATTCCTTTTCATTTAATTTACGAAGTAAAAAGCCACCTGAAACACCCGTTTGGTTAAAATATTTATACTTTACATTTTTACATTACATTACAATGCGGTCACAATATATGCTAACAGCTGTAATATTCTGTGACATCTATAGTTCTATAATAATTTTAATTGCACAGGAACCTTTTTTTGACAAAAAGCTGGCACTGGACATTAACATTTTAATGTTGGCGCTGCTGGCGTAACCTTTGGCGTAACACATTCTACTTTAGGCCCAGTCACGCTCTCGAAACGCAACAGCACCTCTAAGAGTCACAAAATACGGTGTAGCACCGTCGCCGAGAAGTCTTAAGGTATCCCACAATCCTTTGCGTGACATGACGTATCAGCACAGAAATAAATGAAAATGTCCGGAGAGAAGAGAGCTGGCAGTTTGTAGCTCATTATCGTAAGGCTGTAGGCCCGGATTTGACTCACATCATCCATGTGTGTTTCCGTCACATAAAGTCGTCGGAGTTAAAGGCTGTCTGAATTTTGCAGATCAGTCCGAGGCTCCTTTCCTCCCCACAATAGTTTTACTGTTGACCCCACAAATGGTTTCGGAGCAGGATCTGTTATTAAGGGTATTCGGATGGAGCCTTCGTGTGCTGCAGCTTTTAGATGTGCCCCTAACCCTTCACGCCTGAATCAAATGGCTAAACTACCTCACTAGCATGCAGTCAAGCTCTGGTAATGAGCTCAAAATGGAGTCAGGTGTGTTCAACCAGAGATGCATCTGAAAGTTGCAGGACACCGACCCTCCAGTGCCTGCTGCTGGTACATTCTACATAAACAGTGTGTCTTGTTTTGTGTGAATCCATGCAAATTCTGAGCTGGTCTCTCACCAAAATCTTATTATCGTTGCACGACAGTAAAGATTCTTGATTCCCAAGGACTGACTACTGTTATAGACTATATAAAGCACCGTTCACCATTATGGACATTCCTGGTAAGAGCATCTAAAGAAAACATTACAAATAAACTCCTCACCAAGGTTTGGTGAGTTATTTATATTTTTACCTCCCTTACCAGCTTCCTTGGTGTGCGTGGAGAAAAGATGAAACTAAGTCCTTGTCCTGTCTTGATTTTCATAGTTTATGTTTTTTAGAAAGTTCTCTAAATGTAGATATGGTCAACTTGTGCAGACTAATGAATGCCGGCACAAATCTGCCTGAATTAAATCGTAGGTTTTTATCATCTTTCCCATTTTGACAAGTGGCCAAGAAAATCAAGCATCGTGTTTGTACACAGAAGTTATGGATTTCTGATGAGAGGTTTCTAAAACCAGGGGTGTCAAACTACAGTCCTCGATATACAGTGTCCTGCAACTTTAATATGTATCTCTGCTTCAAGTCAAATCAAGTTTATT
Source organism: Fundulus heteroclitus (assembly GCF_011125445.2). Classification (NCBI taxonomy): domain Eukaryota; kingdom Metazoa; phylum Chordata; class Actinopteri; order Cyprinodontiformes; family Fundulidae; genus Fundulus; species Fundulus heteroclitus. The sequence goes on along the minus strand of NC_046365.1, from coordinate 27,582,166 downwards.
TGTATGGCACATTTCAGCAACAAGGTGGTAAAAAGTGCTTTACATCATGAAAACATACAAACAACTCATCGCAACAGTCACTGGTTGTGAGACGAATAACACTTGATATCAGGTGAAAACATTGATGCACATGTCGGTCAGTGTTCTGTGTGTGATGTGGAATTTGGAGGTCAGTCCTAAATGCTGCCGTACGGGTCAGACTCTGGATCATGGACCTTTGCCACATGTCCTCCCATGTCAGCCTGCTTTCATTAAAGGCCACTAGGAGCCACAAATAAATAGTTATCATGCAGATCTATCATTTTGCTCTTAATACATTTGTTAGAAATAAAATTTGATTTACTTTGGCAATAAAGTTTTTCTTCAAAGATTTTCTACGCAGTTTGGTTTTCTCAAATCGTATGGCGTTTAGTGCATTGATAGAATATGAAGAAACCTGCTAAGAAATGCTGAAACATTTCAGAGATTTAAGTTTAAATGAATATCAAACTAAACATTTGCTAATTTTATCGGCACCCGTGGTCAAAATAATAAAAGTTGAGGTCTGGAGAAAAAAACTTTTTTGCAGCCACTTTGCAATGCTTTGCTGAAACAACTTGAACATATGTGTTTGTGTTTATTCTTCTGTTCTAAAAAAAACAGTAAGTTCAAAAGGTCGTAGAAGACCGTCATTTTAGCAGTCTTAAATAAACATGTGCAGTAATTATGGATACAATAATTACAGGCGGTCAGCAGGAAAATTCTGAGAAAAGAATGCTGTTGGGGCACTTTGCCCCGCAGAAAAGTTTAAAAGGTTGTTTTTTCCTGCAAGCTTTTGTTACCATATATCAAAAA